>NW_008237412.1:8246-21358 GCF_000691975.1 Corvus brachyrhynchos
GTCGAGTGGCGGGTCCATCTTAGAGTTGGCTGGCATTGGCTCTATTGGACGTAGGGGATTGTACTAGTTTGAAAGCAAACTGGTGGGAGATCCCAAGTCATAACTACAATTTCATAGGAAAATTAAGATAAAGGCAATAATACAGAAACACTGGCTTAAACTGCCAGAGTCAGGATATGACCTGACACCCTGCCGGGCAGGGTGGTGGTAGCAGTCCGATTAAATGGTCCCTGCAGTCCTTGTGATTCTATCGAAGCAGTGATCCTGTAGTGAAGTCTGGTCCTTTTCTGGAGGTCCAGTGGTGATTATAGAGCGTCGCTGTTGTCCCCAGGGACGGCGATAATCACCACATGGAATTCCAGGAAAATGGGATTATTTAATTAATTATCACCTCATTTATATAACTTGGTTCACAATAGAGACATGACATTATTGGCTGCTGGACCATACACTTCCCAGAGTGATCTACGACGCCTATTTCAAAATATTTTCTTCAGTAAACCAAAACAAGACTGTGCAGGTGCAAGATAGAGAGTTAGTTTACAAAACCGTCTTTCACTGTTTCTCAGCTAAAGCACGAGAAAGGAAAACTTCACAAAATGCTTCAGCAGCTGGAAAATTCCTCTGCTCTTGCTTTTTAGCATCCACAATGGAGCTCTTCTCCTCTGGCAATCCAGTGGGTAGTGCCTCTGTGGTGTTCCAAACCTCAGATTATATCCAGGTAGGGATGCTTGGTTCCTTCCCCTGGGCAGAACATCTCACAATGGGATGATGTAATTTTATGAGACTTGATGGCCCATTAGCAGAGATAGCCCTTGGAGGGAGTTATCAGGGATGAGTCATGGGAGAGATAAAGAACACTTCCCCACCTGTTTTAACAGTTTATGAAGATGGTGATAGAATACATACTTTTGGTTACACCTTACATTGTAACCTAAGACAGGGATGCTTCTGGTATCTTCCTACAGAAACCACCCTTGTAGCCCCCCTCTACCAAAACCTTGCCACACAAACCCAATACAAATAACTAAGGTATTACTGCACAATTCACCATAAATAATGCATCTAGAGATATCAAAAAGCCTTAGCAAGCTACCTGGACCAGGTAGCCACATTCCAGTGAATAAGACAAGCAATGTGGGTAGGGCATTACCTAACAGTGATGGGCATGAGTTCTACCAGACAGACAGAATGCCTGCATCTGTGAAGCTTTATTATTTTTAAATGATGCAATCCTACATGAAATTTAATACATACGGTGTGCAACCAGATTGGGAGCTCCAAAATCAAGCACAGACAACATTCCAGCAGCAGGCTGGTTTTATTAGATGTTCCTCTTCACACTGCATGTCTAAGTTTTTTTTAAACAGCAGCTACATCCAACAGCTGACTCCTGATAAAACTGCAGGAAATGTTAACCCTTCCCAGTTCTAGGTAATTCTAACAAGACCAGAAACAGTAACTGGATACACAAAAATATATTTTTGCCTCTCCAGAGCAGGAATATCCAATAAGCAATTCTGTGGTCTGGAGGCTGATATCACCCTGATTCAGGGATGATAGTATGCTGCAAAGCAAAAAGGCTGAGTAATAGTCCAGTAAAGGCAGCATCTAATGAGAGTAATTCATCAAATTTATCCTCCCGTCTGAAGGACATCAGGACCATATATACTTTTGCTGCTGATACCCAACTGCTTTTAGTTGTGGCAGCATGCTCACCCCCACCCTTATCTGCTTAAACAATAGCCACCAGTGGTGATCATGATGGCTGCATCTGACTTAAGTTGGACTCTGGGAAGACAGATAACATAATAGATAAGGGCCATAAATCTTGCTCCCAGATGAGGGCTAATTGAGCATGCACCAGCTGAAATACATCTGGTATGTAAATATGACTATGTCAGACATCTTACTCCAGAAGCAGTGGGCAACTCAGGGCCCAATGAGCTCTCCTGTATGGCAATGGGCTACATGGCAGGCTTCCCCTTTGAGAAGGAATACCTGTTAAGGTTACACCTCAAGGTTGAGAGAATCCTTATCGCGTCAGATACTTGGTAAGTGAATTGCGAATAAGCGTGCTGAAATTTTGAAATCTTAGCTAAGTTATATAAAATTTTGATTGTACACTTATAATTCTTTAGACACAAGCTGTTGACCAAGTCTAGGATTAAGTCTGAATCCAGATGCACCTAAACTCTTGTGTGAGAAGGAGTTTAGAATGCAACCAGGGATCCTCTCCGAACCTCATGACTCAACAGGAGGGTCTCCAAATCTTAGGATCGTAGCAAGACCACTCAATATTAGAAACTACTTTTTGCAAAACAGAGCAGGTCTTGATATGACCTCCCTGGCCAAAACAAGTCTATCAAGAATGCTTTTTTCAAGAAAGACAAAATCTAGGGCAACTGTTGACACTAGCTCAGAAATAGAGGGAGGAGGAAGAAGTAACAGACAGATGAACATATTTAGTCTTCATGGTTCAACTGCTACAGGGAAGTTCTAATTTTAGCACACGAATACAGATGTCTGTGGACTGAATCAGACCATTGCAGCCCTGTCCTTCACCTTTGCCAGCAGAGTTCAGATGCTCTGCATGAGGTGTAATAACCCCAAAGTGGTCAAATGAGTGACAGATGGTCCATTCTCCCCTCTGGTCTCAGGCAGCCTCTTCTACATGGGAACAGTTTACATCTAGAAACAGGTTTCCTAATACTCCCAATAGCAAGCTAGGTGCCTATACAACCATAATGCTATATATTCTTGACATCCCTTATAATGTCCAATTTTTTGTCATATTTGCCAACCCTCTGAGCAGTCCCAAGCTTTTTATTCTGCTCACATACAAGAGTATTCCCTGATCTTTGGTCCTGTCACCAGTCTTTCTCCAACTGTCCTCCTGATGTGTGTGTGGGCTCAAATGTTTGCATGGCCAGCAGCAAGGCAGAACTCAGAGGATCTAGATGAAACTGCAGCATCAATTTACATAACAGAATATTTTCCATGCAACAAAACTAACCAAAGGCAAGCCAGAACCTTAATAAAATACTTATGAAGCAGACCAAACACTCCTAATGATTACACATGCTTTTCTTCTTAGAGGAGAAACTTATCCCTCACATGGCAACCCAAATCAAACCAAGCAGCTTGCAAAGCTCTAGACAGGACAGTGATCAGCTGCCCTGAATGAGATATTTATTTTAGAATATTGTTCCACAAGACAGACCATGTGCTAGTTAGGCTTGAAATGACTGGGCTCAAAAGAGCATTAAGGGTTTAAGTAACTGTCTTGGGTTGCAATGTAAGGTGTAACCAAAGTATGTAGTCTACCACCATCTACATTACCTTCTGATGAGCTGTAAAATGGGTGAAGCAGTGTTTCTTTATCTTCACTATGACTCAACCGTGATAACTCTCTCTGGGGAAGCAGCAGCACCAACTCACCCCCCCCCCCCCCAAAGCCATCTCTGCTAATGGGCCATCATGGAGTCCCCAGAATGACTCATAGAATTACATCACCTCATTGTGAGGTGCCCCCTCCCTCCCAGGGGGAGGTACCAAACATCCCCGCCTGTATATAATCTGAGCCTTGGGACACCGTGATACCCACCACTGGATACCCAGAGGACAAGAGCTCTCAACAACCACCACTGGACCTCCAGAGAAAGGACCAGACCTTTCTACAGGATCATTGCTTCAACAACATCACATGTATCACTCCAAAGGAACTGCAACCACCATTTAATCGGACTGCTACCACCACCCTGACCAACAGGGTGTCAGATCATATTCTGACTTTGTTGGTTTAAGCCAGTGTTTCTGTAGTATTGCCATTATTGTAATTTTCCTATTAAATTGTAGTTCTGACTTTGAATCTCTCGCAAGGTGTTTGTGTGGAGTTAATTCCTCCCACTGGTTTACCTTCAAACCAGCACACTAAATCTGATAACCCTGGATTAACCAAGGCCTTCTGCTGGGGAAAGCCTTGCTGGGCTGCAGAGGATGCATACACCTATTCACCAGGAGAAAAAAGGAGGTCAGATGAGGGTCATCTTTGCCCCCCCCACCCTGCAGCGGGTGCTCTGCAAGGTGCCTCCCCTGCAAACGTCTTCTCCGGTGCCTGCTCCCACTGCAGTGACTCCTTCACCAGCTGCCTCCCCGATGCCAGCCCCCCCTATGGCACTTCTCTCTCAGAAAATGCCAAGAAGACGAAACACAGAGATCTGTAGGTTATTACTGCGTGCCCCCTTGTCTATGAACAAGGTCAGCAGGGATTGGTACAGGAAAGTGGTGTGTCCTCCCCCTTCCCGTGTTCGTGATGTGGAAAAGATTACCACTTAGGGAGTTAATGTTAATATAATTGTAATGTTCCAGGCCTGGATTTATGAACTTGTATATACCTTCTGCGTGGGAAGGTTGGCAAATTTAGGTATTGTTAGATTTCCTGCAGGTGATTCAGTTGTACTGATCATGGGGAACTGAAGACCATAATTCATGATTACGGCCATAAGTTTTGTGTCAAAGACAGCTGAGAAACTTTTCTGTATATGTCATTTTGGAAGTGAAGAGATAAAGTAACCTACAAGAAGTCAGTATGTTTGCATTCCATTTCATAGTTAGCAAGACTTCTATCTCATTTTGAGCTTCTGGGAGATGCTTAATTTGTCCTAACTTCAGTATCTTTATGAATGCAAATTATTCATGTTAAAAAATACATTTTACTACATCACAAGAACATTTTTGGCTTTTGTTAAAAGTAACTTTGCATTTTCAGTAAGCTGTAGATTCTGACAGAATTGTTTATTGGAGACATTCAAGGCTAGCGGTGTGAATGTAGTGTCTTTCTGCATGCCAGTAGAATTACGTAATTCCTTGCTTTGAGGCTGCTTAGCAAGGTCCAAAATTCTTTGACAGAGGTGCTTATATATTGCATGATTGGTACAACTTGTAATGTCTTTGCTCAGTTATAATGATGTTAGCTGTTACCAAGAAAATTAGAAACTTGTATACCTGGAAAAATATTTGCAAGTCAATACCCTCAGAGCATCATCTATCACTATGTGGATTGTATTTTAGTTTGCCGACAGGAAGATTCATATTTGTAAGATACTGTGACCCCTTAGAAAATTCAGTAGATCCCTTGTGCCGGTTTGGCCAAATTTAGAAATATATCCTCTGAGAAAAGGCAGGTTACAACCACCCCTTCCCCACTAGGTTCGGGAAAAAAATAAATTTTCCTCGAAGGAAACTGAAAGAGATAAAACTTATTTATTTAACAAACACACAGGAAAAGGATAATGATACTAAATAATAAAACCTCTCGCTCTGCTGAGAGAAACCCGGGAAAATTTCAGAGTCCTTCCATAGATCTCTCTCTCCCCCTCCTTGGAGCTGGGATGGGGTGGTGGGCCCACCTCCAGGGCCAAGGCCTCGGTGAAAATTCCTCCTGAGGTTTTCTAATGTTGAAACAGTCCAGCAGAGGAAAAAAAACAAATGAAGTCCCAGGAAAAACAAAAGTTCAACTTTCCATCTCTCTCTAGAGAAAGAAAAACTGAAAAAGAGCTGAAAAACTGGCTGTCTTGGGGTGACTTTATGATGCGTATACCCTATCGCTGCCTATGCCCAGAAATTAATTTTTGTGCCTTTCTATGCCTTTAAACAGAGCCTGAGAGGGGGAAGGAAAAACTGAGCAAAACTTTTTCAAAGCAGCTTGCAGCTTGTTCAAGGTCACACAGAGATAGCAACTTTTTTTTCAGCTGCAGCAGGGGAGCGGGGAAGCACCTGGCTTGCTGCTGCCCGGTCAGCTTTCGGCCAGTTTTTCAGCTTTCTTTTTCTCCAGAGAGAGACTGAGAGTTGAACTTTGTTTTTCCTTCCCTGGAATTTCAGATTTTCTCTCTTTTTCTGATGGACTGCTTCAATATCAGAACACATCGGGAAGACTTTCCACCGAGCGCAGAGGGCCTGGCCCTGGGCCAAGCCCCAGCTCTGAGGAAACCAAAGGGAGGACTCTAACACTTTCCCAGGTTTTTTTCTCCACAGTGAGAGATTTTATTAATTAGCATTATTATCTGTTTCCCATGTGTTTGTTAAAGAAATAGTTTTTATCTCTTTCACTTTCCTTCAAGGAAATTTTTTTTTCCACAACCTGGTGGGGGAGGGGTGGTGACCTGCCTTCTCTCAGAGGAGAGAATTTCTAAATTTGGCCAAACTGGCACACTGGCTGAAAGCAAGAAGGGTGCCTTCCCCACTCTCGCTCTGCTGCTGCAGCTGAAAAAACCGTCTCTATCTCTGTGTGACCTTGAACAAACTTCAAACTGCTTTGAAGAAGTTTTGCTCAGGTTTTCCTCCCCCCTCTCAGGCTCAGTTTAAAGGCACAGAAAGGCACAAAATTAATTTCTGGGTATGGGGCAGCAATAAGGGATACACATCACAAAGTCACCCCAAGACATCCCTCCTTGGAAATATTTCAGGTGGATATTAACGGAACAAAATGTGAAACCGCTGCAATTAACTTTCAAGCCCAGTGTCAAAACATTGCATGATTTACAAGAGTTACTGGGAGCAATTAGCTGGGTGAGGCCCAGGGTATCAATTAAATCATTTTTTTGCTCGCGTCCCCATGAACGTTAACTGCAGGAGCTATTCCAAGTTTATATAAAATTACCTCACAACTCTCGACAGTAAAGGCAGGCAGATTTGTGCTAGCTTTACCTGTTTGCTTGCTTTTTTACCCCACAGCTTTAATAAGGTAATTTTATTGTGAATATTTCACCATGAACAAACATGTGACAGTTTTTAAAATATGTACAGCTATTTAGTGATTCAAGTGTAGTTATTCTTCCTTGCCATGTATAAACTGAAATTGGAATTGCTATTAAACAGTTTAAGTACAGTGATGGACCAGAAAAGTGACTAAAAGTGACACCACCTTACAAAGCAGACTTGCCCAATGGATATGTGTTATCTGCTCAGTAGCTGAGTTTCTAATATTCTCTATTCTTACGGAGAAAGGGAAACAGTGGAGTAAACAGTAGCACACTCCTTTAGAATCACCTGAAACTATGGCTTTGTAGCTGTTTATATATACTTGTCAGTTTTATACACCTACTGACCTAAGAGAGTTACATGTGCAAAACTCAGGACAGTATTATATAACTAGGTCCTTGATGTTTTATCCTTAAATATTTATATCCCATTACCTTTAATACTCTAAGGTCAAATCTATTGTACTGAGAATCACGAAAAGCCGTCTTACCATCTGCAAACTGAGCGGGTTTTAAGTGCAATTTGCCAATATATACACTGCTGTCGTTTTTCTGAGTAAAGCTGCACCTTAAAAAACCCTGGCAAACTTATGCTTATACCAGATAAGTACTGAAAGACATACAGTGTCTTTTTTTTTTTTTGGTTACAGCTGCAAATTAGAAAATCCTGCAAAATTGTGCTTATACCAGAAATGTCCTGACTGTGAATGGATATTTTCAATAATGTTTATAGTTATCATGACCTATTCCCAAAACTAAATTACATAAAACCACAACACATTTGCCACACCTTTTTAATCTCTCCAGTAAATCCATGTTGACGCTATTTCACTTACGAATCAGTTGTTTGCTTGCGTATTGTTCATTGATGTTTAACTGTTGTATGACAAATTTTTGGTAGCTTTCTTGTAATGATGGAGACAAGATTGAAACATAGATTTAGAAGAAACATAAAGATTTTAGTTATAGCCTAGCTGTGTTGAAATTAGTTAGAATAGGAAGGAATTCGGGCCCAGCTAGAATTAAGAGAGCTGGACCTGAAATGGGTTTTAAGATGTTAGTAACTGATTATCAAATAACTGATGATCTGTCAGTTGTATGTTTGCTTAGCTGTGCTTAGAACAAGGAATAGAAACATTGATAAGTTGGTGTAGGAAACAAGGACAGTTACCAATTTCCTCCCTTGGTGGGAATGAAACATAGATTTAGAGGAAACAGAAAGATTTTAGTCATAGGCTTGGGATTTCAGTTGTAGGCTTGGGCCCAGTGAGGGTTAGTCAAAATAGTTAGGAGAGCTGGACCTGAAAGAGAAAAGCTTTGTGTTTGCTTGGATCGGGACCCTGCGTCTTAGGGAGCTATCCCACGCGGTGCCTGGCGCCAAATAAAACATACACTTTCTAACTAAACTGTTAGAGTTTTTGTCCATCTCAGTTGGATATCAATATTAGATTGATAGTCATATTTTGGTAAATCAAGATGAGTTAAATTCTGTTGCATCTGGAACTTGAAAAGGAACACTCAACTCTGACGTTAGTTTTGCTAAATTTAAGTGATGGTGATTTTAAGTTCTGTTAAGGTTAAGTTCTTTTAAGTTTAAGTGTTGAAATTTAAGTGATGTTAGGTTTAAGTTCTGTTAATTTGAAGTTCTGTTGCATTTAAGTTCTGTTAAGGTTAAGTTCTGTAAAGTTTAATTTCTATTAAGATTAATTTCTGTTCAGTGTCAGTAATGTTAACTTTAAGTTCTGTTAGGTGTACTTTCTGTTACGTTTAAGTGATGTTGTTTGAATGAAGTTCTGTTGAAATCTGCTCCTTTAAATTACAAGATACAGTTCTTTTGTTATAGAGATAAGATTGAACCGACTGAAACAATTATGATGGACAATTGGTAAGCAACTGTTTAAGAATATAAGATAATAGGTTGTGTAAAAATATGTGAAGATGCAGTTTATTAGATCCTTAGTCTCATAGAAAATTCTATGGGTGTAAATGTTTTCTCCCTTGGCTGACTGAGATAATTATTCATAACACTCTTTGCTGTTTTATCTTCCATAGGTAGCAGAGAAGAATGAGTAAGAATTCCAAGTTATGGATATTATTGATTGTAAACTGTTCAGTGCTTTCTTTTTTGCTTTTATTTTGCTTTATTTTCATATATACATAGATGTGTGGAGAAATATAACCTCAATTTCTTAGATCAGTTACTGTTGCTGTATTAATGATTATTAATATGTTCTTAAGGTCATAGCATGAATTCCCTGACTTTTTATAATGGGCATTATCCATATGGTATTATTTCATGTTACACATGTGCATTCCTTTGGTTGTTTGCAGTTTGTTCACGGTACCATTGACTACTTAACTAAAGATAAATTACAAAGTCAGCTGCTTTACAAACTTTCACATACTGTTGTGTATCTATCTGCAAGACACATATCATTTCAAGAAACTTTCCCAACTGCTATTAATAGAGGCTTGTTTGTAGGATATGGTAGGGAAACCCTTCAAGTTAAGGCCTTGGCTCTGGCCAAGCCCTGGCCCTACCTGGTCAGGCGTTATGCCTACAGACCCAGGTGTTTCTACACTACAAATGTAATCAGGTCACTTTGACTTGCTGATTTGGGCTTATAACAGCTGGACCCCCTTTCGAGGTAACCTTGGAAACCTTGCCTGGGAATGGTTCTCCAGGTCCTCACTGTGAAATGGGGCTTGCCAGCTATTGCAGACTCTGGGTGATGGTACAGTATTTAGGCAACTGAGGGTGTATTGTTCTAAATCACTATCCTTTTGTCGTGTGCTACTGATTACATGTATTACCTTGATTATTTTTGCTCAGTGTGAGTTTATTGCCTTATTACATGTATTGTCTTACTTTTATGTTGCCTTCATGTTCATAGTGAGAGACACGCATGTTATCAAAAACACAAAGAAGGGGGAATATGGATCCTCAGGAACATTTAGATAATACAATATTTTCACTAAAATTTTTGCAGGCAGATCATCAATTTTGATCCCCAGCAGAGCAATGCTGCTCTGAGGATTTGCGTGTAGAGCCAATTTCGAAAAGGTTTTACATAAGGATCCAAAATTGAGTGTGCAATGGCAAGGCCTGGCTGATTTACTAACCTAGGAGAGAAAGTATGCATGTGCTTTATTGCCAACAGGTCTAAAGTGGTAACCTGCTCATCTGAACAAACCCCAGTCGCCTCTGAGGATATGAGGCCCAGTGAGAGGAAAAATGACCTAATCACCAGCCCTCGTGGCCAAGGCAGGAACAGAGGTAGGGCTGCCAGGAACATGGCTGTGCCTGGAGGCTAATGGATGCAGCCTGCCAACAGAGGCCTTATGTCCCACTGCACCCACCATCATGTTATTGTGTTCCTGCTGACCTTCAGTTATTCCCTGTTCCATGCTGCCAGAAAGACATTCAGTAATGTCAAAGTCAGAATTTCCAGCTAATGGACTCTCTCCTGCCTAAACAGCATGGCCCTTGAGTTCCACACATATAAGCTTTGGAACAGTAGCCATTTACTTCCAAGTGCAGAAGAAGCAGCTCTCTCTCTGGGGACATTGGGCACCATCTTTTTGTTTTCCTATGCTGCAGGTCTCCTTGTCAGTGGCATGGTTGTTCTTGATGGGTTTTTATTGACTGCGATCTGTATTCCATGTATCTTATTCTGTGTCCAGCAGATGACCAGTAATAGTCTTAATAAGATAATGGCTTTACAGGTACAGACTGTTTTGGAATTAGGGTACATGAACCGTTAGCACAAAAAAAAAAAGGAAGGGGGAGATGTTGTGGATAGGTAAAACCTTATAAAAGGAAGGCATTGTTACCCTTGTAAAATCATGGTTCACTTCTGCTTCTTCGGCTAAGTAGAAAAGGATTCTGGGTAATGACTCAGCTGGAATAGAGGTGGAAAACAGGTTACGTAACTGTAGAAAACAAGTTATATAACCATTACGTGTTCACATCGTAGTTTATGGTGGTTGGTTGAATTATGGTTATTGCGCTTTAATGGAATGTTACTGATAAAGGCCAAATTGCTTAAAAAGGCCTGGTTATTGGAATAAACGAGCTCCCTTTTCCACCTGCCTGAGGACTCTGCGTCGCTTCTTACTGCAACAGAGGAAGGAATAATTTTTCTCAAAATGACCTTGGAGCTGGGAATGCTAAGAACGTCAGTGTGGGAAAACTCCATTTATTATGCCTAATGTTGTTCATCCTCTGCCTGTTTTGAGAAGTAGAATTCCTGTGGAGAGATAACACACTCTAACAGACATACGCAAAGCCTTCTGTTATAGTGATGCAGGCAGGGAGGCCCCCCCCCGCCTCGTTTGCTAGGATGAACTAAGCCTAACAGTGTCTCTACCACCCAGTGTTGTTACCGAGGTAATGAAGTAAATCTACTCATTGTATTTCAGCTGTGCTTTGATAGTTTCCCTTGGTTACCTGTATGCATCGATTCACACAGTGTTTGTCCTGGTTATAGGAGAAGTTTAGCACTATGTGGGTGTAACCCAAACTGTGTATTCTACTCCCCTCTACATACTTTCTGACAAACTGTTTATGATGGGTCATTTGCAGTAGTTGACCAGTGCACACCCAACACCTCAGGCTACAAGGCGGGTGTTAAATGAGATAAGGGAGAAAGAGGCAAACCCTGGAGGCAGGGCAGTGTTTCTTTATCTTCACACCAATGACTCAGCTGTGATAACCCCCTCCAGGGAAGCAGCAGCACAGTCACACCCATCCTGAGGGGGGCATCTTTGGTAATGGGCCATAATGGACTCAGTGGCACTAGCAGAATAGGCAACTGCAATGACACACGGTATTATATCATTCCATTGTCAAACTCCCCACCCTGGGGGAGGTACTGAGCATTCTCACCTGAGCCTGAGCATATATAATTGGGGACTTGGGACATCACCAGCATCACTCAAAAGATCCAGAGGAGGACCAGAACTTCCACAGGACTACTGCTTTCAACTGCAACCATCACTTCAACAGGACTGCAACCACCGCTTAATAGGACTGTGACCACCACCCTGACAAACAAGGTGCCAGGTTGTACTCTGACTGTGGGTTTAAGCTAGTTTTCTGTGTAGCATTGCATTTATTGTGATCTTTCTATTAAATTGTAACTCAGACCTGAAATCTCTCTTAAAGCAATTGCATGGGGTTCGTTTCTCCTTTTGGTTTACTTTTAAACCAGCAGTGTGTTCAAGAGGGCTGAGGAGATACCTTAAGACTGTAGGCTCCCAGGTCTTCCCAGCTAGGACACACTCCCATTTGGACACCTTCTTTCTTGAAATTGCTGTGTTCTTTCTGTACGAGATCTCTCAGAGAAAAGAACAAGTACCTGCAACAAGTGTGGATGAAGAATTTCTCTCTCCTAAGCTCACACTGAAATAGGCCTCAACTCAACCAGAAGGTTTCAAAACTGCAACTTCTACTCTGAACATGTACTATAAATACAGTGGGTAGTCTCACACAAATGCCAAGGCATTCAGGAATATTGCTGGGCTTTGAAATTTAACGGCAAGATTCATGGGCTAATTAATCACAGTATGTGAAAATTATCAGTTTCAAATAATCTTCCTTAATTCCCCAGAATACTTCCATGTTACAAGCAGGGTAGCACATAAACCATTATTTTATATGATGAAAACTACAGTTTCACATTTAACAGAAATAATTCCCATTTCTTCAGTCTCTTGTCTTGTGAGAGTTTTTCAGGACTTTCTGCAGTTTCTTGAGTAGTTTCTTAATTCCCTCCAACTCTGCAGTCAGATTTCTGAGCTGACTAATTGCACACAGTTTCCCAATCAAAAGTGGGATGTCCTCTGCTTTCTGTATCAACATTAGAAGACTCTGTATTGTAATTTTCCATTCAATTTCTTATGTACACTAGCATTCATACGTAGATGTTCACCAGGTAAAGTTCCTCATGACCAGGGTGACATCCAGGTACTTATTGCAGTTAAATTACATCAGTTCAATGAGTTTGTATCAATTTACTAATTTACTAAGTGTCATAGGTTAGCAAGCATAGTCCCGGAAGGGATGTCCTTGCTAAGAGGTGCTTACAGCTTCCTCTGGGACCTGATAGAACCTATCAGAGGGCCAGTTTGAATATGGACAATTCTCTAAGCCACTTAAAGTTGTGACCACCTCTGTTATCCACACTTAAGAATAGACAAACTCCCCCCCCAAGCTCTCTCTCTCTCATTTCCAGTGCTGGGACAGGTGGCTGCAGGCCCCGTGGGGGGTGCCAGCGGGCCTGGCCCAGGCCCTGCTCAGGCCAGGCCACGCTGGGCCATGGCCATCCTGGAGCCGATGGGGCTGTTCCA
>NW_008237412.1:21657-24969 GCF_000691975.1 Corvus brachyrhynchos
CAGGGAAGGAGAAGGGCCTCTGTTCTTAGAGATTAAATGCTCCCAGAGATGGGTGAAGAGAACTTTTGTTTCTGAACGGCTCAACCTTAAAATTGAACCCCAAAAACCTTCAAGAGTGGACCCTCAAAAGCAGTTGCGGGAAAGCTGCAAGTCAGGGGGAAAGGACTCACATGCAGGCAGAGAGACTCCTCTTCCTAAATGGACTGAACAATATTTGGAAGTGGGCGGCTGTCTCCTTGTGATAATGTTTTCATAGCACGAGCAAGCAGAGACTCCTCTTTCTAAATGGACTGAATAAGGTTATTATGGAAGTGGTAAACAGACTGAACATCTTAAGGGTTGTCTTTTTACATTGTCAGTGGGAGAAGGGAGGAAGGTGGGGGGAAGGAGGAGAGTTCTGAAGGTGGTATAATTTTTTTCCCTTCTTTTAGGTCTGTTAATAAACTTCTTTATATTCTTTCAAGTTTGGTGCCTGCTTTGCATTTCTCCTAACTCTTATCTCACAGAAGATAAACACTAATGAGTATTTTGGACCAAACCACTACATTAAGTAATGAACCTAACAAAATATACTTTTGTGACTATCCTGTTACACTGTTACACACATTTACTTACATAGCATCAAGCTTAAAACTCAAGGTTTTCAATGAGACTAGCCTAGAAGAAACCAGGGGATTTGTCATATATCTATTCATTGAGAAGAGGGGTTTCCTTTTTCTGTCTGTAGTGTGTTTTGGGGGCGGGGGGGGGTTTCTTCCTCGAGTTGCACAAATTCTTGGGGAAGTGGTGTGGGGAGAAGTTTTCCCTGTCCCCATGCAAATTCTCTTTGTGGTCCCCCAAGAGATAAGAGGGCCCTCAATGTCTGAATAAGGTCTGGATGGAAGGATATTTTCCATGGTGAATTTGCCTCATTAAATCAGCAAGGTCTGGTGGCTTGCCTCCATGAAAGAAGATTCTCCTTTCATTTTGATGGGCAGGCCAAGAGGTTGTGGTTTTTCTTTTCAACCTCAACTCATGCCAAGGGGAAAGCAGGCAGCAAGGTAGTAGACCAAAATACTGGCTGTGGGACATATGCTGGTACAGAGGGGAATCACCTCTGAGTGCCTCCAGGACAAATACAAATGTATTGCTTCAGTCTGGGGTGTTTCTCTACCCTGCAATACTAAATAATGTCAGCAGCCTGGGAGAGGTCACAGGTACACAGATGGAGACATTCCTTGGGATCTCTAAGGCTTGTGCAAAGTCACCAACAGAAGCACAGAGAATATAAACCCCAATGGATCAATGACTACTATCAGTGTCTCAGCAACATATTGTCAAACATAAACAGTGACATGTGACTAGAGTGTTGCCACTCTTATTTATTCACCATCCTCATGTCTGCTGCTTATCAATGTTGGGACATGTCTTAGGTTACAATGCAAAATGTAACCAAAAGTATGTATTCTATCACCATCTGTTGAAACCAGGTGGGGCAGTGTTCTTTGTCTCTTCCATGACACATCCCTGATAACTCCCTCCAGATCATATCTTCTGATAATGGGCCATCTAGCCTCACTGCATGACTCATAAAATTACATCACCCCACTGTGAGATGCTCCACCCACGGGGAGGAACCAAACATTCCTACCTGGATATAATTTGAGGTTTGGAACACCACAGTCAGCCCTTACCTACTGGATTCCCAGAGGACAAGAGCTACATAACCACCATTGGACCTTCAGAGGAAGACCAGACCCATCTACAGGATCACTGCTTCAACAGAAACACATCTATCACTTCAACAGGATTACAGCCACCATTTAATCGGACTGCTACCACCACCCTGCCCAGCAGGGTGTCAGGTCATATCCTGACTCTGGCAGTTTAAGCCAGTGTTTCTGTATTATTGCCTTGTTATATATACTAGTAAAGAACTGCTATTTCTATTTCTCATGTAATTGCCTGAAAGCCCCTTAATTTCAAAATTATAATAACTCAGAGGGAAGGGGGTTACATTTTCCATTCCAAGGGAGGCTCCTGCCTTCCTTAGCAGATACCTGCCTTTCAAACCAAGACAGGACAACTGTTTCTGGCAGTTCCTCCTCTCCTCTGTTACTGTGCCGTGAACTGGAAAACCCTGCTGTACTAGGGTGTAGAGACCTCCAGAGATGTTTGAGGCCCCTCTGTGCTCAATGCAGCCTCACCTTTCCTCTCTTACAGTCCTCCCCAAAAATGTCCGGTCTAAGAGGAAATGGGAGGGAAGCACATGGGAACGAAAAGACTGTCAGGCTTGCTGTAATAAAAAGCAGTCATCACATTCAGAGTGCTTTATAAATGCAGTAATTATAAATAGCAAGTATGTTCAGAAATGAAAATGAGGAATATGACATGGAGCTGAAGGCAGGAAGAGACAGTTGGGTAAGGAGGATGCGCTCTTCAACAGCCATTTCAATCACTATGACTTGCAACTGGAGGATAAATCTCAACAGTAGGTTAAGTTATATGCCACTGTGAACAAGAGAGAACAATAGAAAATGGCTAAGTGTAGATACATGCTGAAATCTATTTCAGGAAATACCTACTTCTGAAGGGTCAAAGTCACATTAAGCTACATTTAGACAAGAAGTCCCTTAGAAGTGACTATAACTACTTGCATACTAACAAGTAGCAAAGAAGAGGACAATCACAGTAAGTCATAGAGCAGATGCATGACTCTAGGTATTGATCATTACAATGAATTAGGCAAAGCCAGGGAAGATACACAGTATGGGCCAACAATATCTTAGGACCAGATATAGACAGCTAGCTCTCATCACTCTGATGATTGGGCCAAAGCCCTAAAAGGACTTCAACAGGGCAGTGACGCTCAATCTCTGCTTCCAGAGAACATCTTGTGCTTGAGCAGAGAGGGGGATGGTTTGGTGGTAGTACCAGTTTCCCATCACTTGTGATGCCTTAGGTTTTAACTTTTATATTTTTCAAATCCTGTACTGCCTAGTGTGTAACTCTGAAGTTTTGTGTGGCCTGTTAGCTACTGTTCTCTCATGCTGGTTAGACATAAACCCTCTCCAGGTTTTCAATTCAAGGACACCTTGTTTTCCCAGGCCCCAAAATATGTAAACTAAAGCCTTTGAGAGGAGGAGCAAACTTGGGGTAATTACATCATTAACTGAAATAATAATTGGAGAATTGATCCTGATATGCAAATGGACCAAACTTATAAAAGTGTCAAGAACCCATGACCCAGCATCCACCTTGGGTGGAGCCCCTTGGAGGCTTTTAACTGCCCAGGGTGTACCTTTGAAGGCCCTTCAAATAAATACCTACTTT
>NW_008237412.1:26159-29180 GCF_000691975.1 Corvus brachyrhynchos
CGGTCACAACTTTAAGTGGCTTAGAGAATTGGCCATATTCAAACTGGCCCTCTGATAGGTTCTATCAGGTCCCAGAGGAAACTGTAAGCACCCCTTAGCAAGGACATCCCTTCTGGGACTATGCTTGCTAACCTATGACTGTCAAATATTTATTTATTTAACACTCAGTGGTACTTCCAGCCCCACACTCTCAGCACTGCACAAACACCAACACACAGTCTCTCTCTCAGCAGTTCAAACTCAGAGGGTGAGCCTGAGCAGAAGCTGCTGTCACATTACAGCCACTCACCTACATTACAACTCTATTTGGGTGGCTCTGCCTCCTGTCTCCCATTTACAAGAGTAAACAACTGCAGTCCTTTTTTTTCCCCTATGTGCTTAAAGAACTACCAGCAGCCTTGCCCAGTAAGAAATATTTGCATGTGTCTGATGGATAGAAAAAAGCACATTGTCTAAATATCCCTGAGGCTGCAATGCAACTGCAGAGGAAGAGTTTGGATGGAGAGGAAGACTATGCACAGTCCTGATCTTGCGCTTATCTTAACAGGTATGTCCCTGCTTTGACCCACTTCTTTCAGAAAATGAACATTAAAATAATTTTCATCAAATGTCTTGGGGTGATTTTATGATAATACTGTATTCCCCCATCGTCTGCTTTATGCCCAGAAATGGGTCCTGCAGTTTTAAGCTGGGTCTGAGGAAAGTGAGGGGGGGAAGAAGCCGGGCTAATTCTTCAGCATGCTGTGGCGATCTGTTTATTCATTACTTTTTCCTATCCCAGATTGTTCCCCCCTCTGTTCCTTGCCCTTAGCCCTGGCCACTCCCTGAGGCTCTCCCTATTGGTTCCTGTACCCCAACTCCGCCCATGTACTGCCCCTGAGCCCCTGAGAAATCTCCCCTGCACCCAGACCACAAGGTTTCTCTTCCTCTGAGGGTCGCCGGGACAAGATGTGATTAAAAACCTTCTCAAACCCTCATGGGAGACCTTTCTCTGCCTCCTTTGCCATCACTGGTTGTAGTGCTGCTAGATGCTGGAGCAAGAACCACGGGGCTGTCTGAAATGGACTACGGGAGGGCGACCATGGTTGCACTGCCCTAAGCATCCCCGCTGAGCTCTCAGGAAAGCTGCAGCCTGCTAAACTAAACCTAGCGACTACAACAAATGGCGCACCAAGGTGTGGCATGTGAGAAGAGGTGCCCTGGAGAGCCTAGTCCCCTTTGGGAAGCCATTTCCCCAACGTGAAGCTCGCGTTTTAGCGAGACGACCGAAGGGACAGCTGGTAGCCTGTTGAGAAGAGTAGGGCTCTTAAAAGATGTTGGCTGTCAGTGATGGACCATGCCGAGTGCTCTAATTTGATTCCTCATTCTGGAAAGCCCTGAAGAGGAGCCTGGTGGGCCTGGTAAAAAGAGTGGGAGACTTTGTGCTGGTAAGCCTCAGAAGGGAGCCGGGTATGGCCTGGTTTGGGGGGTCGTTTTTCTTTTTAGTTTAATCCTTTTGCCTCAGTTTGGGTGGAGGGCTGGGGGTGGGTTCTTGTTGAGGTGAAGGAGGTCGCGCCTCATATGAAGCCCTGGCAAGAAAAAACTCATCCCTAACAAGAGAAGATGCAAGTTCAGTGCCCCCAGTTTGGGAGTTTAAAGATTCGTGGTGCGTGGGGGGGTCCTTGCGCGCGAGAGAACTAACCTTTGTTTTGTTTCACTCAGTCATCTGGAAACAGAAACCTCCGGATCTCTCCCTCTGACCCTCAGGAGAGATCCTTACCAAGCGAGGGCTGATCACCCCAGCCCGGGAACTCCCCCTAAACCCTTATCCTGACCCCCCAAAACTCCCGCCGTGTCAGCCCTAAGTAGCAGCCAAGATGGCCAGGACCACGTGTTCGGCTCTGCCATGTTGCCTTCTCTTTCTTGTATCTTCCCGTGCACGCGAAAACCCTTGGCCCCTCCTTAACCCCGCCCCTGTGTCAGTCAGTGTGCTGCATCAGCTCCCTTCCTTCCCCTGCAGTGTGGAGTGCTTTTGTGCCAAGCCCCTGCCCCACAGCAGTGGTGTGTGCCCCCAGCAGCCCCTCCCCCTGTCACTGGGTGTTCCATCCCAGCTAAAAAGGCAGCAAGTCCCACCCATGTTCACACCCCCCTTCACCGGTGAGCCCGTCCTGTCCCGTCCCTGTCTCAGCCCCTCCCTCCCCTCCGCCGGTTCCTTGCTTCCCTGATTTACCAAAATATGATCTAATTGATCTAATATCAACACTCAATTAAGACGGACAAAGACTCTCTAACAGTTTAGAGTTAGAAAGTGTATGTTTATTCCAGTGCCGGGCAGCTGCACAGGATAGCTCCCTAATACGCAGTGAAAAGTTACAAGCCAATACAAAGTCTATTTATCTACAAAAGTTCTGAATATCTAAAATACAAATGCATATTTATAAGATTGACACCTCCCATTCTCTGCTTTGTATGGTAATTAGCTTGAAAGTCATTAAGCATGAGTAGTATGTTCTCTGAATTGGGTCGGTGGTCTCGAAGATGAAGTAAAAGTAGTCTCCCTTGTTTTGACCTTTCTGCCTTTCTGGGTTTTGACAATACAAATTACTCTTGGTGACCTTCCAGTTCTTCTCTTCGTGACTTCTGAATAGGGTCTCAGATGGGGGGAAAATTGGTAATTGTCTACATTTCTTTAAATCTATTTATCAGTGTTTCTGTTTCTCATTCTAAGCTCAGCTAAACAAATATAAAAGTGACAAGCAATCAGTTATTTAGCAATCAGTTACTTGCATCCTAAAAGCTTATTTCAGGTCCAGCTCTTCTTAACTAATTATTAACTTTTAATTAATTCCAGCCGGGCCCAAGCTTACTTATCTATCTATCTATTTTAACTAATTTCAACAAAGCTAACCTTTAACTAAAATCTTAATGTTTCTTTTAAAATCCGTGTTTCATCCCGAACCCGGAAGTGCACACAGAGCCGGCCCAGCGCGAGAGCCCCCACCAGCGCCGCCCCACCAGTGCTGCGCTTCCCGCCGCAGTCCT
>NW_008237412.1:29548-38244 GCF_000691975.1 Corvus brachyrhynchos
GTGAGAACTCAGCCAGCACCGATCTCCAAAGCCAACAACAACCAGCTGCCTCATCATTTTAATTTAATTATTTTGCATTGTTTTACCATTTTTTCTGTTGTATAAAAATTAAGCCCTTCCCTTTTCAATTAACATGAAAAGGGGGAGATGTGGCAATCTGTTTACCCATTGCTTTTTCCTATCCCAGATTGTTCCCCCCTCTGTTCCTTGCTCTTAGCCCTGGCCACTCCCTTGGGCTCTCCCTATTGGTTCCTGTACCCCAACTCCGCCCATGTACTGCCCCATAGCCCCTGAGAAATCCCCCCTGCACCCAGACCACAAGGTCTGTCTTCCTCTGAGGGTCGCCGGGACAAGATGTGATTAAAAACCTTCTCAAACCCTCATGGGAGACCTTTCTCTGCCTCCTTTGCCATCACTGGTTGTAGCGCTGCTAGATGCTGGAGCAAGAACTGCGGGGCCGTCCGAAATGGACTACGGGAGGGCGACCATGGTCGCGCTTGCCCTAAGCATCCCCGCTGAGCTCTCAGGAAACCCACCGCTGCAGAGCCAAGGGAGCACCTTCCTGCTTTTAGCCAGCCTGTTAGCTGAGGCAAGAAATTTTCCCAGGACTGCATACCAAAATCCTCTGGTAACTTCTTCTTCTGGAACTGTTTAGTTTAGCTGTGATCTGAGAACCAGATCATCGGACCCTGTGAACCAGCAGGGAGGCTGCCGGGACGCCGCATCCTGGCCCAGACCTCAGGAGGAAGCTGAGTCAGCTACAGACAGAACTCTAAAACCACCAGCTTTCTCTGCATAGAGGAGGTTTAATATCTTAACAGTTATTCATTTTATCCCTGTGCCCTGCGGGCACTCTGCTTGTTAAATAAACAGTTTTTTCACTTTCCTCCAAGAAATTCCTTTCATATCGGTGGGGGAGGGAGTGCCAAAACCTGCCTTCTTTAGAGGAGATGTTAATTTCAGGACATTTCCTCCTAAACTTGTCTCAAACCGAGACAATCAAGAGGAAAAAGTGGAGCAGAATCAGGGACTAGAGCTGTTTTGACAGCCCATTACTTTCTCTTTGGAGGGTAACCAACTTTAAGATGAATGCCAGGGCATGCAGGGAACCTGCGTGGCAGATAACGTGGGAAATCCATGATAAGGCTACTTACCAACACAGCTGTCATTGATCACTGCTATGAATTTCACCCCCTGCTAGCCAAGCTCCCTCAGACTCTTCAAGACTCATCCTGAAGCCTTTGCATAACTTTGGAATGGGGTAAGATTCGGGCTCTTTTTGGCTTAGAGACTGGACAGCCAGAAGCACTTTACTGCATCAGGACTCTTGCCACAAAGTAGCAAAAGTAGCAGACGTGTGAGCTTTTCCGTTACTGGTTGGATTTTAATGGCTTCCACAAACACTGTGTCCTTGGTAACCCAAAAAAAAAAGTGTACTCTATTCCATATCTGTGCTACGCCAATCTGCCCAAAATTGTTATTGTCTCTTTAAGACCTGGCAGCTGGAAACGGAACTGTGGAGGTCAGGGGTGCCAGGTCCTTTTAAGGTCGGGGGCATTCAGGCAGAAGCTCTCTTGCCCTTCCTCTTTTGTTCTCACGGGGAAGCTGGGATGATGCTGATGCCGAAAAATGGGCAAGAAAATAAAACTCTATAGTCAGATGGCTACAGAGCAGGTATTTATTCAGCGCTGGGAGTGAGGGAGATCTCTCTGCCACAAAACTCACTCAATCTTCTCTAGCCTTCAGTTACATTTTAAAAGTCCTTCCACACAGTGTCACAATTACAACATATCAGCATACTCTGTCCTGGGTTGCAGTGTATTCTATTACCATCCTCATGAGCTGTTGAAACCAGGTGGGGCAGTGTTTCCTTGCCTCCTCCTCCCGGACTATCTTTCTGTTAATGGGCCATCAATGCATTGCCCCATGACTCAGAGATAGCTCTCTCTGGACTATCTTCTGTTAATGAGCCCATCAATGCCTGGCCTCATGACTCATCATCCTATTGTGAGATGCTCCACCCAGAAGGAGGAACCAAGCATTCCATCCTGGATATAATCTGAGATTTTCCAAACACCACAGACCCCCTTTCCACTGGATTCCCAGAGGACAGGAGCTACATAGCCACCAGTGGACCTTCTGAGGAAGAGCAGACCCTTTCTACAGGATCACTCTTCAACAGAACCACATCCACCACTTCAGGAGGACTGCAGCCACCATCTTATCAGACTGCTACCACCACCCTGACTAACAGGCTGTCAGGTTGTATCCTGACTCTGTCAGTTTGAACCAGTGTTTTCTGCCTTTTTTTTTTCCCTTTTCTTTAATTTCCCTATTAAATTGTTATTCTGACTTGGTGCCTTCCACTGGTTTGTTTTCAAACTCGTACATACTCATATTTGCATAAAGCTGGGTCATGGTTTTACAACAGTGTTGCTTTCATGCATGCATCAGTTCCTTCTGTGGTGGTCGTCAGTCTTCTGGTGGTCTTTTGATGAAGGCTTCTGTAGTCTGCCTCATGTTTGAACTTTTTACCTCTATTTACAACACATGCCTGGTGCTTCTTGCTTTTCAGTCTAACTTGTTTTTAGCTAATTTTGCAGTTTCCAAGTTCCATTAACACTTGCTACCTTGCTCTTGATGGCTCATGTTATCTCACTGGCTTTGCTATCATTACTTGCTCTGTTATCTTGCTTGTTTTACCTGCACATCTTGTTACAATGTTACTTGTGGTTAACCTTTTGTTTCATACCACTTAGGTTTCAGTGCAAGGCAGAAACCTTCTTTTGTTTCTCTCTGACCTCCTTGCTTAGGTCTCCAAGAAACTGCATTTTGCAATTCTAAATTGCTTCAAGGTAAATTTTGTAATACCTGTCTACAGCTGTGGCATGGAGCCAGGTGTGCCCTTTTCAGTGCTTGGGGAGACAGCTTTCTTCCCCTACAATATACCAACAGCTCAGAAACTGCAGTGTCAACACCAACTGGGTCCAGTGTTATGAATGGATGATGTGGGTTTAAATAAGTCCCTGCCTTTTGCCCAGGCCTCTGGCAGCAGGCAGTCAATTTATTGAGGTGGCCAGCACCCCAAAACCCACTCTTGACACTGTTGGGGCTGCCCGAGGCAGCACAGCATCCAGCTGCAGACATCCTTGGCTTCTGCTGCTGCAGGCAGGGGTCAGCTGCAGCAATGAGGGAAAGCTGTCAGCTGCAGCAAGGAGGGAAAGCTGGCTCCTTGGCTACAGCAAGGAGGGAATGCTGTCAGCTGCAGCCAGGAGGGAAAGCTGGCTCCTTCGCAAGGAGCGAGCCCCAAACACAGGTGGTGTAAAAGCATCAGCAAAGGATGAGAGAGGGGTCTTTGTGCAGGTTCCAGCTGGTTTATTGCTGGTGGAAGATCCAGGGACAAAGACCAGGAAAAAGGGGAAAGAACAGCATTTTATATGGGGGTGGAACAAAGGGAAACAACCAATGGGGATTGACTGAGGAGGAGGGGACAACAGGGGACTATCCAATAGGGATAACATAAGGGAGGGAGTTACATGAACCAACCAATGGGGTATCGAAGAAGGGAGAACTTTCCAGAACTAATACATAGGCAATTAAGGGAAATGCATAAACATGAACTTATACATAAAACTGGGTGGAGAACTCCTGAACCAATAAAATTAAAACATGTAAACTAAGAACCACTAGGAACATGGGAACTCACCGTAACCAAGGGGTGAGAATCAGACCTCTGTTCTGGAGGTCTGTATACCAGTTCTCTGAATGCTCTGCTGCAGTGGCCACTGCCACGTGCACTGCAACACACTCTCATTCATAAGTTCTTTAATAATGGTTGATTCGGTCTATTATAGAATGAAATATTTATTAATAGAAACAAAACTAACAGACATAAGACTTAAAACAGACTATTACTACACAGGAATAAGACAAAAGGGAATACTAGTATTATACACGCTGGGTTAAAGGTACCATGAAATTTACTGCTAGTAAAAGAGATAATATATCTTAGGATCCAATGTTTCTTACCATCCAATTCCTGATGGAGCACACATTGAAATCCTATCCCTCAATTCCCAGGAAAGAACTGCAGAAATAGTGTCCAGACTCCAGGGAGAAATCTCACCGTTCTCAGGGTGTGTGTAGGAGACTTCTGCCTCTGTGATAATTCATGTGGACTTTTATAGACATAAGAACCATGTCTTTTGGTCACCAGTGTTTATTTTCTTTTATCTCTTTCCACATCTGCTCCCATACCAAGATGTGTACTCGGGGCTGGGGCTCAGACTCTTGGGTGCCTGGAGGTGGCCCCTTGCTGGGCTATTAATCTGGCCTGAGTTATCTCTTCCAAACTCCCCAGCCATGAGAGAGATGAGGATGTCCTGCCACATCCAGCCAGCCAAGGAAGAGGCAGAGAAATGGCCACTGCAGGTTCGTTGAGTTTTCCAGCTCCCGAGTTCTCCAGTTCCTGAGTTTCCCAGCCGCCAGAGACTTTCAGCCACCTTTGTCAATGGAGCTGCTGCATCCAGAGAGATTGGAGGGGCATTTTACTGGTTTTGGTCTCCAGGTTTGCTTTTTGTTTTGCCCTTGTTCCCTGTTGGTTGTTGTTTGGGGGAAGAGGGAGTTTTTGTAGTCATGGAGGTTTGGTTGCTGTGTTATTTTTCTCTCTTTGCTCTCTCTCTCCACGCATAGCCAGGGGGGAGGGGGCTTGCCGCTATTTTCCCTTTGTCTCTTGATGCCCAAAACTAGGCAAAAAACCCAAAAACTCTGTAGTCAGATGGCTATAGAGCAGGTATTTGTTTATTCAGAGCTGGGAGTGAGGGGTATCTCTTTGCCACAAACTCACTCACTCTTCTCTAGCCTATGATTACATTTTAAAGGTCCTTCTGCGCAACATCAGGATTACAACATATCATCAGCATACTCATATTTGCATAAAGCTGTGTCATGGTTATATAACAGTTTGTTGCTTTTGTGCATGTGTCAGTTCCTTCTGTGGTGGTCATCAGTTTTCTGGTGGTCTTTTGATGAAGACTTCTGTAGTCTTCCTCACATCTGAACTTTTAACCTCTGTTTTCAACCCATGCCCTGTGCTCTTGTTTATCAGTCTGTTTTTAGCTAACTTTGCAGTTTGCAAGTTCCGTTAAACCTTGCTATCTTGCTTTTCTTTGCTTGCACATTATCTCGCTTGCTCTGCTATCTTTGCTTGCTTTGCCTGCACATTTACAGTATCTTGTTACAATAGTACTCGTGGTTAGCCTTTTGTTACATATCACTGAGGTTTCACTCTCAGACCGCATGGTTATTTGCGGAGGGCGTCATCTTGGGGGAGGAGTTTCTCCAAATTTGTCCAAACCAGCACAGACCTCTTGTTTCTCTTTGCTCCCAGGGAGTCCGTGAGATTCAACAACTTTGTATCTAGTGATTATTACTGAATTTTTGTCTGTTGCTGTTTTGTTTTTTTAAGTAAACTTATTTTTTCACTTATATCTTCTCGCATTCGTCTCTCCTTATTGGTGAAAAGGGGAGTGGTTAAAACTAAACAGGTCTAGTTTGTACAAAGGCCACCATCGATTACAATACTTAATCAAATTCTCAATTTGTCGTGGTTTGACACCAGTCGGTAGAGCAGCGATAGGGGATACACATCATAAAGTCACCCCAGGACACCTTCTCAGACATTTTACACAAACTTATCACAGTGTTAGACTCTGTATCATTTTTCACAATACTAATTTGCATTCCCACTTTAGCCATCAAATCCCTTCCCAGTAAATTACAATCACAATTAGGAACAAACAGGAATTAATGCATTTCAAACCTATCCCCGACATCTACTAACAGCAGTTGAATAAAATGCACTCCCTCATCCTTTCAACTCACTCCTTGAATAATCAATGATCTTTTTGACAATTTCCCCCCCTTAGGGATAAAATTTAAGGTGGATCGAGAGGCCCCTGTGTCTACCAGGAAACACACTTCCTCTCGATTTGGACCCACCTTAAAAGTTAGCAAGGGCTCCAGTGTGGTGGGTCCCTGGTATAATGGGAGCCCCTGACACCCCTAACAATCCATCTCCATTATCCTCTGGACTTCCTCCTCCTGAGGATCCAGCTGTTTCTGCAGACATTTCTGCTTCCAGTGTCCTTCTGCCCAGCAGATGGTGCACTGGTTCCTCCCCAATCACTGTTTGGGTCGACTCTCCCCTGCCAAGGAGGGAATGCTTCTTCCCCTTTCTTGTGGCCAATCCCGTCCCCTCTGTCCCGGGGGACCCATTGGACCCTGCGGTTTATTCCTCTGGGGCTGTAAAAACTCTGCCATCATCTTCGCCTTTGCCTTTACCTTTTCCTCATCCCTTCTTACATATATCTGCTGTGTTTTTCTAACCAATTCCTCCAGAGGCTTATTCTGCCACTCTTCATCTTTCTGTACTCCTTTCCTTATATCAGGCCAGGCTTTAGTAACAAATTGTACCTTCAGCAATGTGTCAAAGGCTGGCTGTCGCTGTTATCCCCAGAGAGACGGCAAAATCACGACATAAGTCCAGGTCAGATGATATGGCCAAAGCAGAGCTGAGCCCCCATTTAATGGATAGCTCATCTTTTATAGTGTGGTTCGCAATAAAGAAATCACATGATGGCCTATTCACCCACCATCTCTCAAGGTGATAGGCTGAGCAGTAAGACACCCATTTCCAAATATTGTTCTCACAAGACTGAAAACAATTCCACTGTTCTCATAACAACCTGCAGGTGTAGAAATGGTTTACATTCTCTCAAGCTGTTGTCCATCCAGTTCACATGAGAATGAAAGCTTTCACAGAGAAGCTGTGAGAAGCTGGATTTCTCTGTTTCTCAGCTAAAGCATGAGAAAGGAAAAACTTCACAAATGCTTCAGCAGCTGGAAAATTCCTCTGCTCCTGCCTTTTAGCATCAAGCATCCACAGCTGGCCCCTCAGGATCCATCCCCCTGTGCTTCTGCAAGGCATCCCTAATCCTCTCCAGCCAATGAGAGGGGCTTTCATGCTTCTCCTGTTCTAACGACATAACCTTAGCTATGTTGTTTGTTCTGGGAGCTGCTGATTTGATTGCCCTAATCAAGTAAGCACAGTAGTCGCGGAGGCGAGCCAGACTGGCCTGATTATTTGGGTCCCAGTGGGGGTCCGCCTGAGGGATGGCATCATCCACTGTAAGTGCGTTAGGCCCAGCCTCCCCTGCTGCCTGTGGATGTTCATCCTCCCACAGCTGCTGAGCTTTCCGCAAAATCATTAGTTTCTCTGATGACCCAAACAAAATCCCCAAAAGAAAATCCCAGTCCTTCCATGTATAATCCGCATTTCCCAAATATTCCTCTATCTTTTCCCCCACCCCTATGGGATCATCCAAATATGGGGGTAATTCTTTTTTCAACCCTCTTATATCCTGGGTAGTAAGTGGTACAATTACAAACTCAAACCCTCCCTCTTGCCCCCCCAAAGGAACTTGGCGTAGTGGCATCTGGTGGACCCCTGTCTCTTGGGTTCGGGGGGCCTCTGATGTCCTAAATTGAGTTCCTCTTCTAGGGGGTGATACAATATGCTGCTCTCCTCCCCCTGCATTGTCATTATTCTCAGGTGGGGCTGTAGGAACAGCATTTCCCCGGTTCCTTTGCTCCAGAAGTTGAGGATACAGGGGACCCGCAGCTGGCCCTGGGTCAGCTGGCAAAACTGGAGGACAAGACGGGGGAAGGTGCTGAAAAACATCCCAATCCTCACCGTTTTCCTCTTCCTCCCCTTTTTCCTCTTCTCCCTTCTTTTTTAGCGCATAGATGTCTCCTGTTGCTTATTTCAACCATATCAATCCACATTCGCTTTCAACCCATCCTTTCCAGTTCTCCTCTAAATACCGCCACAGAACTCAACACAAACAAATTCTATCTGTTCCGTAAGGTGGCTGTGTAAACCCCTTTGGCAAATTATACTCTGGCCACACAAAATAACAATATCTTACCATCATCTCCATAGTTACCTCTGGGTGAATGCATAATCTATCCCAAGACCTCAGCATTCTCCCCAAGGGACTCTCCGGGGGTATTTTGGGATTGTCATCCATTTTGCCGGGGCCCCTTCCTGGCTTTACTTTTGCAACCCTCCATGGGTGCCCTGTTTTACCTGTGCTACCCTCCATGGGTACCCTCCCAGGTTTGGTCTCCTGTTGGAACCCTGGGTTTAGAGAATTTAGGTTTCTGGGATATAATAATTTATATATGTGCAACAATATGGAGGATTTTGGGTGCGGATTAGCTCTTCTCTTTCTTCTTCACAAATCTGAGTGTTCTAGTATTGGATCAAAAAACCTGCACTGCGGATCATAAATAGTTAGTAATTGGATTATAAGTAAAAACATATTACTTAGCATTTCATAATTGGTTGATTTCGACTTTAAATGGCCTTGGAAGTTAGAACTCGGGGCCATTTTCCACCTTGTTACCTAAGAGGCACATCCTGTGCAGCTGTGCTATAGATAAGAAAATAATAAACATCGATTAGAAGAAAAGCCTGGCGTCTCCTGCGTTTCAATCCAAACTCTGAGCAAAAGAACTTGCGATTCAGCAACAAAACAAAACCAGAGAAAATTAACACTCCCCGAAGATCACATTTTACTCACCGGTGAGATTTTAAGTGGTCCTTCCCTGTGGTCTCTTCACGTACTCCACTT
>NW_008237412.1:38324-43011 GCF_000691975.1 Corvus brachyrhynchos
CAGAGGTTTATGTCCAAAAAGGAGACAGAGGAGTCCTGTTACTTTATTCGAATAAAGGGAGAGGCCATGGGACATTTCCCCTGGGGTCTCTCAAATTTTTGGAGGGCGCAGCCTCCTTTTTATCCTAATTTCCCGACCGCATTTCCCTCTCTCTTTCCCCATTGGCTGAGGTACTTGAGAGGTACAGACTTCCCGGAATGCCTAAGGTTCCCTTCTAATGTATAACCCCCCCTTTATTTTTAGTTCTTATTGAATTTTATGGTTTTCCCATTGTTTCTTTCATCTCTCAATATCCAATTTCATTTATCAGCAGACCTACAGTTTGTTTGTAGAGACAAATCTCTTTCCATTCATCAATCAGTGGAACCCTTCTCATTGTTTCTTTTTATCTCTCAGTACTAAGTTCATCAACCAGCAGGCCCAGAGCGTGTTTGTAAAGACAAGTCTCTCATTACTTTCAATATGAAGGTGTTAACCCCTGCATGCTCCCCCAGCCGGGCCAATAAAGGTGTGCTTTACTTTACAGTACCTTACTGTGGAGTAGATTCCTTTGATTTAGTTGGGATCCACAGAGTGGTGATATTTTCTACTTAATCTGTCTCTGTCTCTATCTTTCTGTCCCTCTGCCCCCCCACTTCTTTTCTTTTCCTTCCTTTCTTTCTCTCTCTTTCTTTCTTTCTCTCTTTCTCTCTTTCTCTCTTTCTCTCTTTCTCTCTTTCTTTCTCTTTCTCTCTTTCTCTTTCTTTCTTTCTTTCTCTCTCTCTCTCTCTCTCTCCTTTTGTCTCTCTCTCTCACTGTTAAATAAACCCATATTAAAAAAATGCCCTAGGGTATATTTCCGTGTACCGCAGCCGTAGGGAGGAGGAGGAGAGAAGATCCAGCAGGCAGGAATTGTGCAGCAAGATTGATTTATTTAATTATTTTACAAACTCTTTTATAGACTTTTTTCTTCATAGTCTAGTTGGACAAGGATCAGCCACCCCTTGGGGTGATTGGCTAGAATCCTAAAACATCCATTGTCAAAATATTTTTCTACTATACCATAAACAAGACTTTTCAAGGTTGCAGGTGTTTAGTTGTTTACAGAACTCTGCAACCTCTTCTGTGAGAGAGAAAAATCTCTCACGGACTTAGAAAATAACAAGAAAATCCTTGCTAGCAGCATTTTTGTATCTACAAACCCATATTATTGACTTTGACATATGGTCTCATTTGAATCTTAATTAGGTGTAGTGGTTTGGTCTAAAATACTCATTACTGTTTATCTGCTGTGAGATAAGAATTAGGAGAAATGCAAAGCAGGCACCAAACTTGAAAGAATATAAAGAAGTTTATTAACAGACCTAAAAGAAGGAAAAAAAATTATACCACCTTCAGAACTCTCCTCCTCACCCCACCTTCCTCCCTTCTCCCACTGACAATGTGAAAAGACAACCCTTAAGATGTTCAGTCTGTTTACCACTTCCATAATAACCTTGTTCAGTCCATTTAGAAAGAGAAGTCTCTTCTTGCTCATGCTATGAAAACATTATCACAACGAGACAGCCGCCCACTTCCAAATATTGTTCAGTCCATTTAGGAAGAGGAGTCTCTCTGCCTGCGTGTGAGTCCTTTCCCCCGACTTGCAGCTTTTCCCGCAACTGCTTTCGAGGGTCCACTCTTGAAGTTTTTTGGGGTACAATTTTAAGGTTGAGCCGTTCAGAAACAAAAACAGAGGCCCTTCTCCTTCCCTGGGAGCAAAGGGTCTTCATCATCTTCATCGTTAGGACTATCTCTGGGAGCATCTCTAGGGACTGAGGTTTTCTCCTTTCCCGTTTGGAGCAAAAGTCCTCATCTGGTTCATCTCTAGGGACTGAGGTTTTCTCCTTTCCCATTTGGAGCAAAAGTCCTCATCTGGTTCATCTCTACGGACTGAGGTTTTCTCCTTTCCCATTTGGAGCAAAAGTCCTCATCTGGTTCATCTCTCCCTGTCCAAACTTCTCATGAAATTACAGCGGCGTCAGCATCTGCCTATCTCAGCGCAGGTGCTTTTGCTCACGAGTTGAACACTCCACCCCCCATATCTTCATGAAATTACAACAGGATACTCTGATATATCATAGCTTCACAACAGAATTTCAGCTTTAAGCATCTCCTCTCTCTCTTCCCTCAGGTTTTCAGCTCTTCACAGCAATAAAAAGGGTTAATCTCACCTCGGCCTGGCAGCTTTGCAGCTGGAATGTTGAATTTTTCTTATCGCAGTGGAGAGGGGGGAGAGCCGAGCTGCTCTGGCTGCCCACGGCAAGGCAGTGGGGGGGGTTCCACGGCTGGAACAGGTCCATGGCTCCAGGATGGAGAGAGCTTGGAGGGGGAGTTTGCCTATTCTTAAATGTGGATCACAGAGGTGGTCACAACTTTAAGTGGCTTAGAGAATTGTCCATATTCAAACTGGCCCTCTGATAGGTTCTATCAGGTCCCAGAGGAAACTGTAAGCACCCCTTAGCAAGGACATCCCTTCCGGGACTATGCTTGCTAACTAACCTATGACATTAGGGCAGAGGCATTTCTAATAATTTTAATAACCAGATCATAACAACTAGTGATCATCAAGCAAGACTAGCCAGTGAGTAGGGCACCTGTGAAGTGGGTCCAGCTGTGTCAACTGTGCTTTTTATATATTTTTCATATATTTGTAACTTTGTAGACTGTTAATACATAGTTATAACTTCTAGCACTTTTCCTGCCCTCTCCCACAGTTTAACAAGCCCTTACTAATTCATTCTTGAAATTCTGTTTAGTCTTGCCTTTAATCTAGCAAGGACACTTTGTTTTGCACCATACATTGTAGACACAATAAGGTGTAGGGCTAAAAGATTGGGGGGGGGCTCCAAGGGGGCAGAACCTGTTGGGAAATTACCTAACCAACTGCTCTTCTAATTGGACAATATTTGATAGATATACTAATCAAATAACCTTATAAAATTGTAGAAATACTGTATGACGAGTTCATATCACTGATAAGAAAGATGTGTGCTAATGTCTTTACAAACAATTAGATGGGTGAAAGTATGTGTGTTAATGTCTTTGAGTTGGGTCCTAATGTCTCTACTAACTTTGGGCAGCAGGTTTGTTGCATAGCCCATACAGCTTGGCTCCTGAAACAGACAAGTGGGTCTGCAAAAGCCTAAACTTCTGAACTTTGGGGTAAAATGACAGGTTCACGGGGGCATATGTGGTAGGCGGTTCAGGAAGGCTGTACCTTCCTAGTACCTCAGCCAATGGGGAAAGGAAGAGGGCAACATGCGACCGGGAGTTTAGGATAAAAGGAGGCTGCGCCCTACGAAACTTTGAGAGAGAAAATCCCAGGGGTGTGGGCCCCAGTGGACTCTCTCCCTTTATTCGAATAAAGTTGCAGGACTCCTCTGTCTCCTTTGTGGACACTGGCTTTTCATAGCATGATTTTCCGTACAAGAAGAAACAAAATACAAGTATATATAAGTGAAAAAATAACAGTTTACTAACAACTAAAACTGCAACAGGCAAAAAAATAATAGTAAATAATCACTAGATACAAAATTGCTAAATCTCACGAACTCCATGGGAGCAAAGAGAAACCCAAAATGGCAGGGTAACCCCCCCCTCTTTCCCAAGATGGCGTCTGCCATGGGAAAACTCGTGTATGGAGAAAAAAAGGGAAAATGGCATCAGGTGCCTTCCCCACTTATCTCTCTGGCAGCAGCTCCGTCGAGAAAGGCAGCTGGTATTCTCTGGAGCAAGTTCTGAAAAATGAGGTTCACTCTCCTGTTAGGATTTAAAAGTTTAATAAAGGACAATAGGGAACAAAGACAATAAAGCAAACTTCACAGCACCGGGTGCTTTGGCACTCAGCCAAGAGCACACCTGTTATTGCAGAGACACCCTTTACATACCTGTCCTATTGCATCAGCCTAATGCATATTCATAATCAATTATGCATATTTAAACTTTCCCCCAAACTAGTTTACATGTTCCAGGAACTGTTTAGCATGGCTCCTCCTTGGATCTGCCTTTTTAGAGCATGTGCATTTCCTGGCTGTGGTTTTAGTCAGTTTTTATTATCACTTCTCGAGTGGGCTTTGGTCCATAGTTTCTGCAGATGGTAGTTGCTGATAGTTGGCATGTCAGTAGCAGGGGTCATCAACACACATTGGTTGGATGTTATCCAAACAGACAGTTCAATTACCACAAGCATAATTATATTAGCTATTTCACTATTATGTCTAAGGTTAGTTAATGACAGAAATAAAGGCATTAGTTATTGTTACAAAATTACACCTTTATAACAAAGCTACTTTAACATTATACATATAGCATCCATTTGAACATTTGTAGAAAGCCAATATTATAATATGTATCTATCACAATAACAAAGCTACTTTAACATTATACATATTGTCGGCGATTGAATCTCGGACCCAGACCGGCAGGGAATCTGAATCGTTTATTCAACGGAGTGAGTTGGTTTTATACACCTTTCTAAGGCACAGTATTTCCTTATATGGCGTGACCTATCCCATGTTGCCACATCAACAACACACTTCGTAGGGGTCTGCCGCGTGACACCTCTTCCCCCCAGGGTCCGGTGGAGACAAACCTCTTTGTGCCACCATGTGCTCCTTTGTTCTGCCATGTTGTGCTGGTGTCTTGGGGTGACCTTATGATGTGTATC
>NW_008237413.1:0-475 GCF_000691975.1 Corvus brachyrhynchos
GCCATCACTAACAGCCACGCACACACATACACATACACAAAAAAGCCCCCAAAGCAATAAAGATTTTTTCTACTTCTTCCCCTAAGACTAAAAATTGACTCTCACACCCCTGGCCTAGACCAAACTGACAATATCAAAGTAGGATTATTAAGAAAAAACATTCTAATGCTGTAACTTTGTCACCGAAACTGGGAAGAACAAAAACTCTCCAACTACCTTTTTAGTGTTAAGGGTCAAGGCATTAGTTTATTCTGGCCAGGATGTGCAACAGAAATCACTTCATGCACACAGAGCCCGGGTGTGCAGAGAAAATCATTCCAAGGCACACGAGTTTTACTCGATTTTTCCTCAACTTTTTTCAGTCTAAACCCATAGAAATCCATAGGTTTAATGTTCATTGGTTCCAAGTTGGGTAGTTCTTAGTATTTGGTTTCCTATTGGCCCCGGATTGCTTGGCCTCTGATGTTAATTAGGT
>NW_008237413.1:509-1003 GCF_000691975.1 Corvus brachyrhynchos
CCTTGATTTCCTTCCCAGCCTTTTCCAGAGCAGGGGTCTCCAGCTGTGCCGGGGGCAGTGTCTGGGGTAGCTGTTCCTTGGTGTTTGCTGATGGGCGTTGATGTTTTGTTGATGGGCGTTATCTTTTGGGTATCTTTTGGGCTGTTCCCAGTCTGTTGAGATGTTAAGCTCATCTCTGAGGAGTGGTGTAACGTCCCTTAACAAACACTTTAAAATTCCTTTTGCCAAGGCAGAGGCAAAGCAAGCCTGAGTAGAGAGATAAAATTTTAAAACAAATCTGAACTTGGTATATTTTCCAGCAATCGAATCCCGCCCAGCCCAGAGTGTGAGTGTAACTGAGAGCCAGAGTGGAATTCTCCCGCTGTCTCGCGCAGCAGCTGTGGCGAGTGCAGGCACAGAAAGCTCCGAAGGTCGCCCGGTGCCAGCGAGGATTGGCCCCCAGTGCCTGGAGATGCCAGAGGAGGTGCCCAGCCAGACTATTTCTGCAGAGGATC
>NW_008237413.1:5521-6902 GCF_000691975.1 Corvus brachyrhynchos
TGGGGGAGAAGCCTCAGGGTGGGGAGAAGCCCCACAAGTGCTTGGAATGTGGGAAGGGCTTCAGGTGGAGCTCCAGCCTGATCAGGCACCAGAGGATCCACACTGGGGAGAGGCCCTATGAGTGTGGGGAATGTGGGATGAGCTTCTGTCAGAGCTACAGCCTGAGGGAACACCAGCGCACCCACACTGGGGAGAGGCCCTACGAGTGTTCTGAGTGTGGGAAGAGGTTTCAGAGGAGCTCCCACCTCCTCGAACATCAGCGCATTCACACGGATGAGAGGCCCTTCTGCTGCCCCGACTGCAAGATGGGCTTCAAACGCAACTCCCACCTCACCCTTCACTGGCGCACACACACCGGGGAGAGGCCCTACGAGTGTCCTGAGTGTGGGAAGAGCTTCTCACAGAGCTCTAACTTGACCCAACACCAATGGAGGTTCCACTAAGGGAAGTCCTGCGAGTTCCCCGAGTGTGGGAAGAGCTTCGTGCGCTGCTCCAGCTCCATCCCCCGTGGGAGGATCGGCGTTGGATGATCCCCAGTGACCCCCGTGGGGCAGAGCCCTGGTGACCCCCGTTCCGGGTGATCCCCGCTGGGTGGGGGGAAGGTGTTGGAGAGATTTCTTTGCCTTCTCCTTGTGCTGCTGGGATTTGGTTGGGAATAAATTCCCTCCCTGTGCCCAGGCTGGCTCTGTTGTGCCTGTTCCAGTTGAAAGGGTGAAAATCATTGTACATGTGTAATGCAGTCTTGGTGCTCGAGGCACGAGCTCTGGCGTGCCCCAGGTCAAAGAGAGTCCAGCACAAGCGACTCAGGCATGAGGAAGAGAGCTGCTGGCTGAGCTAGGCTAGCTGGCTTCTTTGCAGAGGGAACACGGCAGGAGCTGAAGGGATCGGCTCACGTTAGCTCGGAGACAAAGGAAGAGAGAGGCTGTTCTGGTCTGACTCCTAACAGGTTTACTGTCAGAAGTTTCACAACCCAAACAAGCTCGGAAGGGATGGATGCCATGGGATGTGATGGGATGCCCCCCTCAGGCTTTTCCTCAGTTTTATAGGCAATTTGAAAACCCCGGTGAAAGGGGAAACAACCAATGAGTTACAAGCCAGGGGGAGGATACAATGGAACAAGAACCACTGCGGGGGGGAGAACCGAGAGGCGGGAGTTATAACAGAACCAATGAACGACTGAGTAACCGAGAATTTTCCCGAACCAGGGGAGGTGGCTTGGACCCGGGCACCGCCCAGGAGGTGCGGCTTAGGCTACTGAGCCGCCCATCAACCTCTGAGTCGGCCTCTTCAGGGAACTCGATCCAGGGGAGGGGCTGGGATTGATTGGCATTACGCAGCCCCAGCCCTGCAGTGGGCTGGGTCACACCAACATCTCCCCCTT
>NW_008237413.1:10456-10801 GCF_000691975.1 Corvus brachyrhynchos
CCCACTTGAACAATTTCTGGTGTAACACAAATGTCAGCTGGTGAATGTACAACATCTTTTAACACAAATAATATACAGTCTCTCAGATTCTCACAACTCACGACGATTCTCTGGGGTGTCACCAAGTCCATTTGAGTTGCAGAGGTCGTGGTAACCATTTTCCTGGTGGCAGTTTCTTGATTTGTTTCCCCGCATGGCCCTGCCATTCCACGCGGTCCTGTCAGTTTTTTGGCTGTATCCCATTGGCGGCAGGAGATGTCATTTGCCTTGGGGAGACAGCTCGGGAACCCTGATTAATTGGAGCCAGAGTGCTGCAGTTTCGGGCCAAGTGCCCTGGTTTGCCAC
>NW_008237413.1:11047-11349 GCF_000691975.1 Corvus brachyrhynchos
GTTATAATATGCTCTCTTGTTTTTGGATCTTCCACTTGTCTTTCCACTACAAGCCTCAGTTTATCCACAAAATCAATAAATGGCTCATTTTGCAGTTGCCAAATCTCAGTATAATTCAATTGAGGTGCTAATTTAGGGGGCATCATTAAGAACACTTGCTGTACTGCCTGCTTTACAGCATTCAGGACCGGCTCTGGTGTATTTTGAGCCTGGTTCTGGGGCTTGGCTAATAACCCCTCACCGGTAAGGTGATTCATAAAAATCCCAGTGTTGTTTGGATTCTGCAGTAAAATTGGGAGGAC
>NW_008237414.1:0-357 GCF_000691975.1 Corvus brachyrhynchos
CTGGAATGGTCCTTCCCACTGCAGTTCCAGAGTTTTTCTGTAAGAGACTTAACTTATATATAATCTCCAGGCTGAATGTCATGTACCGGACCGTCCAAGCCTCGACTTCGGGTTCCAGCCACATGTTTTTCAATTTCTCTAAGCTGTTTGTCTAAAGAAATCATATAGGTGGTTAATGTCTCCTCCCCTATTTGGGTAGATATTACTTTCTGTACCCTATATGGTCTCCCATAAAGTATTTCGAAGGGACTTAGCTTTTCTTTAATTCTGGGTTTGGTCCGAATTTGTAACAATGCAAGTGGAAGAGATTGGAGCCAGGGTAGGTTAGCTTCTTGCCCTAGTCTCACAATTTGCTGT
>NW_008237414.1:5155-5825 GCF_000691975.1 Corvus brachyrhynchos
TTGAGGACTCTTTTGAGGGTTTGGTGGGTCCTTTCCACGATGGATTGCCCTGTGGGATTGCCGGGTATGCCTGTCTTGTGTTTTATCCCCCACTGGTTGAAGAAATCTTCTAACTTCCGGGAGGTGTAGGCAGGCCCATTATCTGTTTCGATTTCTTCAGGGACTCCCAGGGTGGCAAAAGCAAGGAGAAAATGCTTGATGACATGGATGGCATTTTCCCCTGCGTGGGCTGACACAAACACTGCCCCAGAAAATGTGTCGAGTGAAACGTGCACATATTTGGATCTCCCAAAGGATGGGAAGTGGGTTACATCGGTTTGCCACAATTGGCAACTGTTCAGACTGCGGGAGTTGACTCCAGTACCCATAGATGGTATTTGGTAGTTCTGGCAGTTCGGGCACGTTACAATGATAGCTTTTGCTTGATCTTTTGAGAGCCTGAACATTCTGACGAGGGCAGGAATGTTTTGGTGAAAAAATGCTGTTGGGGTTTTAGGAGCTCTCCTGGTTTTTTGGGTTTTTTTCTGTTAAAGGAATTTTTCCCCCCATACATGTTGCTAAGGGAACAAACGGCTGGGTACTTCAGAAAAACAAAAGAGCTGGCTGCTCTTTTTTGTTTCACCTGGGTGTGTGGTCAGTCAGTCTCAGCGTTCGGACAGAGAGGGAGGCT
>NW_008237414.1:14861-15297 GCF_000691975.1 Corvus brachyrhynchos
CCAGCTACTAGTAGCCAAAATATTCATAACACTCACTTGTAATAACTTCAGGGTCCCACTTATATTTTCCCCAATACAGTCATCAGCAAGTTCTGGCGGAACCGCCCCCCAGAATCACCTGATCCACTCTCAGGATCGCTAGCAGCCGTTCTATCTGTCGGCAATTCCTCTTGCCGGCTCCCGTAGCTGCTTGTTTGCAAGCATCACCTTTACCCACACAGGGACTATGCTGTGCACGGGACGTCTCCTCGCGTCTTACCAGCAGCCCTGGCCACGCGTACGACTTACAGGCACCCTAAATCCAGAACATACAGTTTATCCGCAGTCCCAGCAGGTTGTGTTCTGCCCCCGCAGTGAGCGAGCTGAGGGGCGGAGTTCCTCCAGGAACGCCCTGGGGCACACCTAGAATGTCCGCTCCTCAGCCGATCCTGCGGGC
>NW_008237414.1:16622-22074 GCF_000691975.1 Corvus brachyrhynchos
GGCCCGGCCTGGCCCAAGCAGGGCCTGGCCGGGCCCGCTGGCCCCCACACGGGGCCCGCAGCCACCTGTCCCAGTGCCGGAAACGAGAGAGAGCTTGGAGGGGGAGTTTGCCTATTCTTAAATGTGGATCACAGAGGTGATCACAATTTTAAGTGGCTTAGAGAATTGTCCATATCCAAACTGGCCAGCTGATAGGTTCTATCAGTTCCCAGAGGAAACTGTAAGCACCCCTTAGCAAGGACGTCCCTTCCGGGACTATGCTTGCTAACCTATGACAAGTAGGCACAATAAATGTTGAGCAAGCTGTATGCATTGCTTCTAACAAACAACTTCTCAGCAAATCATTTAACCTCTGCTTCCCCATCCCCCCTGATTCACTGGGAATGTGCGAGATGACTTCTGCCCGAAGCTTGGACGCAACTTCGTGGTTACTTTTCCAGAAATTGAGGGAAAGGATTTTGATGTGTGCCCCTTCAACAATTGGATGGCAAGATACATTGAATCCTAATCTATAATATTTCTTTGCTAGATGTATTAAAATGGTACCCTATCATGCACTGTATATTAAGCTATTAATAGTTTCTTTTGTGTTTTTTCCTGTGTAGTAACAGTCTGGTTTAAGTCTTATGTCTGTTAGTGTCTATTAAATAAATAATTCATTCTATAACAGACCGAATCAGCCATTATTAAAGAACTTGCGAACGAGAGTGGGTTTTGGGGTGCTGGCCATCCCTATAAAGCTACTGCCTGCTGCCAGAGGTCTGGGCAAAAGGCAGGGACTTATCTAAAACCCCCACATCTAATTCATAACATTTTGGCGTAGTCAGCGGGATGATGGCAAATGATTCAAAAAATCAGACTAAAGACTTGGCAGACTATTTATGGAAGCAAAGTGTTCATATTGAAATTGATGATCCCTGGCCAACAGATAATTGGTATCAGTGGGGAAAAATAAAAGAGAAAATAAATGAAAAGCGGGGATCACTGAAAGATTCAAAAGGAAAGGGAACAATCTGTCATGCCCTTGCACTATGCTTAAACTCTGCTTGGGAATGGAGAGAACAAATGATAAAAGAAAATGATAAATTGATGAACGAAATAGAGATTAAAACTGGCAAAATTATCCTTGAAATGCCAATATAGAAAAGTAAAACAAGAACTAAAAGAATCTAAGAAAAACACAAAAATATTGGAATTGACATTATTATGTCCTCCCAAAGCTGTGGATGTTAGAAAAATCCCAAAATTAATAACATCACCTGAAGATTGGGATGGTGATATTTGGGAAAGCTCTGACGAAAATGATAATGAAAACATTAAATTGGATTCTGATGAAAGCACGGAACTTCTACCTCTTAAAGAGAAAGAAGATCCAGAATTTAAAATGAAACAATAATAAAAACTGAAATTTCTGAAGGACCACAAGGCAGTCAGAGGCAAAACACAACCAAAACAATCCCCTTTGATCCTCTGCAATTGGTAAGCCTCCAAGAAAAGTACAAAAGAAAAGCAGGAGAAACTGAAACTGAATATTTATTGAGAGTGTTTCACAGGGGGAGACGACATATTATTAGATCGAACAGAAAGTTATGGGTTTTGGGGAACCAGCATATTTCTACATCATGGGCCACAGCCCCCCAACGAACCCCACTCTATCACAAGCAGAGTTGGATACTGGGCAGGCAGAATGAATAACATGAAAAGGGGGGAACCAGCCTCAATTCCTATGCCCTCAATAGATGATATTACTACCACAGTAACAAAAGCTACCTGCATACAAGCAATGCATGATTGCGCAAACAGGAACATTCCAATCTCTGCAGAAATAGACCCTGAGAGAATGAGACCTGATTAGAAGGGCCCCAGCTGTATTAAAATTTTTTTTGGTGGGGAAACGAAACGAAATCCAGAACTATGTAGCCTATAACAGAGCCTATAACGCAATCCACAAACCCCATGGAGACCAATTCTGGCCTGGGTAGATCTTTCACATGAAATAGCAGCCCATGCAAAAGAAATAGGTTGGGACACCCAGGAAAAGGATTCAAGTGCTGAAATGTGGAAAGTCCCCAAACGGGGCATGAGAGTTGTTAAAAACAACTCACCCGAGAAAAGGGAAAACCCTAGCCAAATTAACTCCCACAGAGAGAAAAGGAATGAACTGTGGAGGACTGCTATAGCCCTGGGGATACCCAGGTCTGCCCTAAAAAAGCAGTCTAACAGTGTGATAGCAGAGTTAATTCAAGCTATAGAAAAAGCCAAGGGAAAGGCAGCAGACAACACAAACACTTCACAGGAAAAAAGGATCGGTCCCAATCCTTTCGAAACACAGGAAAACTAATCAGCACTGGGAAGCCTAGGGGGCAGATGGCCCAGCGCCTACCCACATATCAATGCATTCCTAACGAGATTAGCCCTTATGTATATTTGCCAGTGGGACATAAGAGGAGTCCTTTGAAATTCCTAATTAACACCGGAGCCCAAATTTCTTTAATCACCCTCACAGAAGCTGAAAAATTGAACCTAAGTTTTAAAAAGAAAAAGATTCATTTGACTGGTTTTAATGGAAATAGTACTATAGCTTATATTGCTAAAGTCTGTTTATGGTTACCTGGAGAAAAAAAGATGACTTCACATATGTTTGCAATAGCTGATCATGAAGAAAACATTTTAGGATATTATATCCTTCAAGAAAAAAATTGGCAGTTACCAAATGGAACTGTGTGGTCTTTTGGCTCCGCAGCAACCTCACACAGTAATCTTTTGGGGAAAAATAAAAAAAATCAACCTCCTAAGAATGTCTCCAATATTGCCTGCTTCTGCTGTAACTAATGTCAAACAATACCCTATACCCCCTGCAGCCAAACAAGGGATAAATGAAGTAATTAAAAACTTAGAGCAGAGACACATCATATTTAGAACACACTGCATTCAACTCCCCTGTCTGGTCGGTGAAAAAAACAGATGGGAGCTGGTGCTTGACAGTTGATTATCGGAGACAACGCAAACACAGGACCCTTGACTGCAGCTGTCCCAAACATTGCAAATCTCACTGCTTCACTGCAAGCCTCTGCACACAAGTGGATGACAGTGTTAGATGTAAAGGACATGTTTTTTATGGTGCCAATGTGGGAGGAAGATAAACCCAAATTTGCATTTACTTGGGAAGGAACACAACACATTCAACCACCTACCCCAGGGGTATAAGCATTCACCAACTATTGCTCACAATGCCTTAGCCGAACTCCTTCAACAAATAAAAATTCAGGAAGGAGTGCAGCTTTACAAATACATGATGATGTGTTGGTAGGGGATGAAGAAGAGAGTGCAGTAAGACTTGCAGCACAGGACAGATGGAATAAATTGAGTGAGGAAGGGATAAAACCAAGTGTCAGGGACCCTCTAAAGAAGTTAAATTCTTAGGCACTTGGTGGGTCGCAGGCCAAGCTGTGATTCCAGATGAAACCATCACAAAATTGGATGCTATACCTACCCTCACAACAAAAAAGGAACTGCAGAAAATCATGGGTACTCTGGGATACTGGAGAAATCACGTCCCCGGGTTTTCTATAATAGCAAGACCCTTATACACACTAATGAGGAAACATCAAAAGTGGGAGTGGCTTGATAACCACAAACAGACTTTTCAAACACTAATAGAAGAATTGAAAACATACCAATCACTTGGGCCAGTTCACCCCAGTCATCCTATAATAGCAGAATGGGGTTTTGCTGAGTACGGAACTTACTGTAATTTGTTTCAATAGGGACCACACAGGCCAAAACGGCCCCTGGGGTTCAGCTCCACAGCACTAAAAGACACCGAAAGGAGGTACACTGATTCGGAAAAGGGATTATTATCTCTGACCAGAGCCCTCAAACAAGTAGAAAAAATTCAACAAGAGCAGCCTGTAATAATTCAAGGACCTTTAAATTTGTTAGCCAGCATTAAGAAAGGCTTGGCTCTCCCTGAGGGCATAGCTCAGAGACTGACAGTTCACAAGTGGTATGCATACCTTTCAGGGATATCAGACCAAATGGATGTTTCTGAGGGGCCAACAAAGCCTACAAAATTGCAGATAACTGTGACTCCAGACATGTTAGCTCTGCAGCAACCATATAAACCTAGCCCTATATCGGATGCCCCTGCCTTCACCTCAAAATCCAAAGTAAAAGGTGTCTGGTTTACTGATGCCTCAGCCAAACACATTAATGGTAAATGGAAATACAGAGCAGTGGCTCTGAATATTGAAACAGGAGTGGAAGTGATAAAAAAAGGATTAGGAAGTGCATGGGTAGGAGAATTGAAAGCTGTATTACTGGCAGTAAAGGAAAATGCAAAAAAGGTATATGTTGATTCATATGCCATATGGGCTGGTGCCACACAGTGGTTGTGTCAGTGGGAAGCATTAGATTGGCAGGTGAATGGGAAAGCAGTTTGGCAGAAGGAAGATTGGAAGTGATTGTTACTACAGGCTCAGTCCCGACAAATCCAGATAGGCTGGGTTAAAGCCTACACAAATGACCAAGCCTTACAAACCTATTGGAATAACAAGGTAGATCAGCTAACAAAAATCAAGAAAATATAAATTGATTAATTAGAGGACTCACAACATTAGTACCAATTAGGTGAATGGTTGCACTGTAAATTAAGACATACCGGACAGAAGGCCCTATTTTTAGCAGCACAAAGCAGAGGCTGGCCAATAACCAGTAAGACGTGTAAAGACATTCTGTAGTGGTTTGGTCCAAGATATTCATTACTGTTTACCTTCTGTGAGACAAGAATTAGGAGAAACACAAAGCAGGCACCAAACTTGAAAGAATATAAAGAAGTTTATTAACAGACCTAAAAGAAGAAAAAAAAATTATACCACACCTTTAGAACTCTTCTCCTCCCCCCACCTTTCTCCCTTCTCCAAGTGACAATGTAAAAAGACAACCCTTCAGATGTTCAGTCTGTTTACCACTTCCATAATAACCTTGCTCAGTCTATTTAGGAAGAGAAGTCTCTCTGCTCACATGCGAGTCCCTTCCCCCAACTTGCAGCTTTTCCCACAACTGCTTTCGAGGGTCCACTCTTGAAGTTTTTTGGGGTACAGTTTTAAGGTTGAGCCATTCAGAAACAAAAGTTCTCTTCGCCCATCTCTGGGAGCATTTCATCTCTAAGAAATCTTTGGGAGCATCTCTAGGAACTGAGGGTTTCTCCTGTCCCATTTGGAGCAAAAGTCCTCATCGCTTCCATCCCTCCCTGTCCAAACTTCTCATGAAATTACAGCTGCGTCAGCATCTGCCAATCTCAGCACAGGTGCTTTTGCTTACAAGTTGAACTGAACACTCCACCCCCCCATATCTTCATGAAATTACAACGTGTACTCTGATATATCATAGCTTCACAACAGAATTTCAGCTTTAAGCATCTCCTCTTTCTCTTCCCTCAGGTTTTCAGCTC
>NW_008237414.1:22272-32740 GCF_000691975.1 Corvus brachyrhynchos
ACTTTAAGTGGCTTAAAGAATTGTCCATATTCAAACTGGCCATCTGATAGGTTCTGTGAGGTCATAGAGGAAGCTGTAAGCACCCCTTTGCAAGGACATCACTTCCGGGACTATGCTTGCTAACCCATGACACATTCTCACATAGTGTCCACAATGCCAGCTGAGGCTTGAAAAAAATCACCCAGACCTGGCACCGCCTTTACACATCAGAAGTAATAAGACACTCTGGTCAACCTAGCAAATAGATTATATTGGACCTCTGAAAACATCTAAGGGTTACAAGTACATACTAACAGGTGTAGAAGTTCTATCTGGGCTATTAAGAGCCACTAAAAGCAGGCAGGCCAATGCAGAAACTATCTCAGGGCTTAGTGACTGGTTTTCCAGTCTCCCTATCCCAGACTCTATACAGAGTGACAGTGGATCACACTTCACCAGCGTGGTGGTACAGGATTGGGCCAGAAAGGAAGGTATCAAATGGATTTTCCATACACCTTATTATCCCCAGGCAAATGGGATTGTGGAGCATGCCAATGGTTTACTAAAATGTTACCTTAAGCCACACAAGCCTGGGTGGGATAAAAGGTTAACTTTTGCGCTGTGCCAGATAAATAACCGATATGGGCCAATGAGCAGCCAGGTATCATGAGCTTTCCTGTGTTCTATGACTTTTGAAATAACCTCAAATAACAAAACTGAAACTTTTCAGATTAACTTAATAGTGGGCCAACCAGTCATGGTTAAATTGCCTCAGATTGGGGTTGTACCTATGACTCTGACATACACTCGAGGGCCCATAGCCTGGGTGGCTACTGATTCTAACGGCCACCAACCCAGGATTAGCTCCCGATGGATATTTCCCACATTCTAAACTGTCTTTGTTTCTGTAACAAACCTGGTTTTGCTCTGAACAAAGCCAATTTCCCAGTGAAGCCTCATAAACCGTGCCTACACTGCCCCCATGTGGTGGCAGTGAGCATAGCAATGTGTTTACAACTAGAGGCCAGAGAGGGAACTGCTGCTATACCTCTCTAGAAAAAAACATGTTTATCATTACTTCTGCTGTTTTAATTTCTCTAATAACCTTGAATGTTTAAGAATATCCTCACCAGACAGAAGACTAGGTGCGTACCCCGACGTGAAACAGAAAACCACTCAAACAACAAGAAAAAAGACTGTTCGCTACCTACACGGCTGTGAAAACTAGAGACTCCTGGACTCCTAAAAGCAAATAACACCAACTCCAAACACAGAGGAACATACAGGACTGCACACCGACCAATAAATTTGTTGTAATAAAAAATGTTAATTATGGTATTGTTTACATTCTTATATTTACAGGTCAATGCTTTTAATAATGCTGAATGGCTAATTAGCCACCCCAATAAAACCTTGCGATTAACCATTATAAAGGGAAATCTAGAAAGCAATGTCACTATTCTTGAGAGCCACTCCAACCTAACACAGATAGAACAACTGCTATCTGACCCCTGGAAGAAGAATTCCCATCTCAAGCTAATACAAGCTGTGACACTGGTAACAAATTGCAGTGATTGCTGGATCTCTTATCAGTTTCCCACTCATTCAGATGGAAGTATTCGGATGATGGGAATTCCCACACCAAACATATTTTCCAATGGTATTCCTCCTGCTGGAATGATGCTCCTTCTGAAAGGGAAGGCAGTCCAAACCTCTATAGACCAACAAATCCTAACTGTAGATGTAGTAGCCATGGAAACCTCCTGTATTCACAGATGCCTAAAGGGACCAGTGGTGACTTCACACCAAAAAATGGAATAACCTGAATGCAGCCTAGGGATCATGGTAGGAATATATACCAAGTGCCATTCATATTTGGATGTAACTGGAAAAGGCATTTTAACCACAATATGCAAGTCAGTTCAGTCTTACAATAACACAATAGAAGAACCTTGTTTAATCAGTTATTGTTCAAAGACTTTTTCTCAGTCTGCATTTTGTACTGGAAAAAAGGCCTAATCACAGGTACATTGCTTAGTGTTCCTGTGCAAAGGCTTGAATGACTGATTGAGCCTTACCCTTAAACATGAAACACTGAATGATATATCCTTGAAAAGAGCATGTGGGAGGGTCAGACTAAAGCATTTTATCTTCCTTTTATGCCCCCTTATGTGAATAATACATAAACAGTTATTTTTAATTAATTGGACCACTGCTCATAAGAAAAATAAATTCAATTTGTAACAAGGAAATAGAGCAAGTAAATGCTGTACAGATTTTTTCCTAGAGCTTTTTTTGTTGCTTCTGTTTTCAATTGCATATTCTTTATATTGCATCATTTTCCAGCCCATCTTGCTCTACAGATATTTTGAAAGGGTCACAATACAATTTTCTTTTGTATAGGTATATTCAAGAAGAGAACATTAAGAAGATATTTGACATATTTTCAGATTTCTGTTGGAATGGGCATTAAAGTATGACAGTGATTAAAGTAAACCTGATTTTTTAATGGAATCTGTTCTTTTCCTCTGAGTGACTGATTTTTCAATGAACACTGGACAAAACAGATGAACAATGCATAATTTTCTTGCATAAGCAGTAAGAGATGGAGGTTTGCCCAGAGAAAAGCTGAACCTGAGTAAGACGTCACAGCCCCTTTGGTGTGAGCAATTAATTGCTCTTCTGACAGTGGTTGCCTCTGTTGGCAAGAAGGCTTATGAAAGCATGCCAAGTTTTGCTTAAGCAAAATTAAGCTGTGTTTGCTTAAACAATTTCAATAGGTGCCTTGAGACAGTATGGACCAGAGTGCAATGGGGAGTGCTCACATGAGCCACATAGGGCTGCAGTGGGAGGTGTTTTCAGCCACCAACAATATATGCAGCCAAGAGCTGTAACATTTCATCCACCCCAGTTCAATCCACCACCCTCTTTGGACTCCAGGCTCGCACCAACACATGCATCCTCACCATATGTACCAGCCCAGAGGAAATCATGTGGACAGCAGCGGGGTCCAAGCCCTTCCTTTGTCACAGAATAGGACAGCTCTGCATCTGTTTTTAGGGCACTAGGTGCTAGCACAGAGCAGGGTCAGGGACGTGGTTTTCTTCTGTCTCGCCTGTTGAGGCTCTTCCACTTAGTGTAAATGAGTATTCACTGTATCCATACTTGGTAAGAGCCAGAGGTTTTTGCCAAGTGCAACAGCTTTAGAAGAGAGATTGACCTTCTTGGAGGTTACCATGCAACAGTCCAGCCTTTACCAATGGGTAGGAGGGTCTGACCCTGGGTTCCCATAACAACCCTAGCCCTGGATTCACAGAGGCTTCCACTTCCAATTCAAGACTCAGTTCATCAGAAAAACATGGAAATGTTTTACAAGTTGAACTTCAGAAGGGGTGATGGCTGACAAGGTGGGTGAATTTAACAGTTCCAGAAAAACTTAGGAATTAACTAGAACTCTGCACAAAGCTGCAGTGGCAGAAATACAGGAAACCTATGTACAACTGTGTCAACTCTGTTAGATGGTGAAGGGTTCTTGACTGGACAAGACCCTGACCAACCAAATGTAACTTCAAAATTGGGCCTATTTTGAGCAGGGGGCATCTACCAGATGGCCATCAGGGTCCCCTTCCAGTCTTTGCCCAAATTAAGGTGCAAATGAGACCATATGCCAAAGTCAATAGTAGAGTTTTTTATTTAGCAGTAAACATGAGGTAGAAAGATAGGAAAAGGGGAGGGAGGGAGGGAGAGTGACAGAGAAACAGATTAGGTAGAAAAAAAATATCACCACTCCATAGATTCCACCAACATCCCATTGGTCCTCTTCTTCTAGTCTTCACAGTGGTTGCAGTCTTGTCAAAGTAGCGGTTGTAGACCACATCCATCAAGTAACAAGAGAAACTCTCCCCAAAGCACTAGGTCCATGGAGTTTATATTATACTGAGGCTAGGTGGGAACACCCCCTCTACCTCCCCTGGATGATGTAATACAGGATCATGAGACATTTCATGAGTCTTTGACATCTTCTAAGATGTTGCAGCTGTCTCTTATGTCAGTGTAGTTGAATCAATCATGGCCCATTATAGCCCATCAGCCGAGATGAATACCTTAATCCTATGTGTGCATGTCCTGGTACTTTGGAGAGGAGTTTTCACAGCTGAGTCATTATGTAAGGGAGGACATTGGCATGATAAGAAGGGCTATCCCACTTCGAAGATTTGCCTCTTATCCGCCTCTTCCCTTATCTGGAAACCTAGTTTGTAGCCTCAGGCGTGAACACCCTTCTCCACCTGGGAGGCCACTCTGTGCATCACTATCAAAGCACCCAGCCTATTGTTTGAGTAATTAGCACCAATAATCCAGTCTCTTACAGCACCTGGGCTGCTAGTGGTCAAATGTTTGAGTCATTAATCATTAGCAGTCCAGCCTCTCACAAGGACTGAGCACTGGAACAGGCTGTCCACAGAGGGTGTGGAGTCTCCTTCCCTGGACATATTCAAAGGTGCCTGGATGCAATCATGAGTAGCATCCTCTAGGGGACCCTGCTTGAGCAGGGAGGTCAGACTAGATGACCTCCAGTGGTTCCTTCCAACCTTAAACCATTCCGTGATTCTGTGATAGTGTAGAATACTGTTATAATCACAATTGGTAGTAGTCACAAATCATCTAAATAGATATATTTTTGTGCAGTTGAAGCAAACTGAGAAAATTATCAAATACTTCAGTTGTTCTCTGGAGCAGGTCCTGAGAAGGGTGACAGAGCTGATGAAGGGTCTGGAGCACATGTTCTATGAGGAGTGGCTGAGAGAGCTGGGGGTGTTTAACTTGGAGAAGAGAAGGCTCAGGGGAGACCTTATCGCTCTCTACAACTCCCTGAAAGGAGGTTGTAGCCAGGTGAGGGTCGGTCTCTTCTGTCAGGCAACTAGCGATAGGACAAGAGGACAGTCTGTGCATGGGGAGGTTTAGGCTGGACATTAGGAAGTTCTTCAAAGAAAGGGTGATTAGATACTGGAATGGGCTGCCCAGGGAGGTGGTGGAGTCACCATCCCTGGAAGTGTTTAAGGAAAGACTAGACATGGCACTTAGTGCCATAGTCTAGTTGACATGGAGGTGTTTGGTCATAAGTTGGAATTGATGATCTCAAAGGTCTTTTCCAACCTAATTGATTCTTTGATTCTGTAATGCTCAGTGACACATAAAGCCGAGCAAACTGTTATTACTGTCCAGTCTAGCAAGGCCTTCTGATTACTATCTGTTATTAGTTATTGGTTGTTCAAGCCAACACTGATGAAATAACAAAGAGAAGTCCAAGGGCAATCAAAAGTGATTTCAAGGCCTTGGGATAATTGGCTGAAGGATTGGGAGTACAGGTAGTGATTACCTTGATCCTTCTGGTAAGAAGGATTAATACTGGTAGGAATAGGCAGATACATGAGGTCAATGTATGGCTCTGGGGCTGGTGTATTCAGAAAAAGTTTTGGTTCTTTGGCCATGGGATGATCTATTCAACACCTGGTCTACTGACACCTGATGGAATGCACCTTTCTCAGAGGGAAAAAAGAGTTCTAGCACAGGAGCTAGCAGGGCTCGTTGATAGAGCTTTTAACTAGCTTGGAAAGGGGAAAGGGGAAAAACCAGGCTTGCCAGTGATGAGCGATGGGATAGTTTGCCAAAACTTGAGAAATTGACTGCTAGTGACATCTCTCAATCTGCTCCATGGGGTGTCAGCTACAATGAACCACACCTGAAATGTTTCTACACTAATGCATGAAGCATGAGGAACAAACAAGAGTTCAAAGCTTTGGCCCAGTCCCAGAGATTTGATATCACTGGCATAAGTGAAACCTGGTGGGATGAGTCCTGTGACTGGAGTGCCATGTTGGATGGCTACAGGCTCTTTAGGAGGGATAGGCAGAGCAGACGAGGCAGGGGGTGGCATTGTATGTAATAGAAGGATTAGAATGTATGGCGCTCACAGTTGGCAATGGCACAGTTGAGAGCTTCTGGATAAGAATCAACAGGCAACTAAATAATGCAGATGTCACCATGGGAGTCTACCATAGACCTCCTAGCCAGGACAATGACACCAACGAATTCGTTTCCTTTGAGGAACTAAGGGACACTTCCCTTAGTCAACTGCCCTTGTCCTTATGGGGGACTTCAACTTTCCAGAAGTCAACTGGGAGCATCGCAGAGTTGGTACAACCTGGGCCAGAAGACTCCTAAAAAACCCCCTGGATGACAACTTTATGGAACAGGTCCTAAGGGAGCTGACTTGGAAAGATGCCCTCCTTGATCTGCTGCTTATCAACAGAGTGGATCTCGTGAGCGAAGTGGTGATTGGCAACTGTCTTGGCCACAGTGTTCAAAAGTGATCGAGTTTAAAATCTCTGTTGACAGGAGGAAAAGTGCCAGCGAAACCTCAACTCTGGACATGAGGAGAGCAGACTTCAGGCTGCTCAGGGAACTATTGAGCAAGGTCCCCTGGGAAAATGCTTTTGAAGGTGCTGGGGTCCATCAGTGCTTGTCACTTTTTAAGCAGCACCTTCTACGAGCACAGGAGCAGGCAATTCCCAGATGTCAGAAGTCAAGCAGGTGAGGTAGAAGGGCGGCTTGGCTGAACAGGGATCTTCTCTTGCAAATAAAGCAAAAAAGGAAGGTGTATGCTCAGTGGAAGCAAGGTCAGGTGACATGGGAAGAATACAGAGATGCTGCTCATCACTGTAGGGAGAAAATTTGTGAGGCCAAGTCTCAATTGGAGTTGAAGCTGGGAAGAACCATGGGGGACAATAAGTTTTTTCAAATACATTAGTGGCAAAAGGCAGTGTAGAAATAACATCTGCCTGTTACAGGATGAGGATGGTTACCTCACAAACAGGGACATGGACAAGGCAGAGGTGTTAATGCATTCTTTGCCTCTGTCTTCAACATGGATGACGGACCAAGGGTGTGTCAGTGCCCTGAGCTGGAGGACCATGACTGTGAGAATGATCAACTCCCAGATGACCCTGAACTTGTGCTGCTCCAGCTGGATCCCTACAAATCTATTCGACCTGATGGGATTCATCTGAGAATGCTCAAAGAGCTGGTTGATGTCATCACAAGGCCTCTCAATGATTTTTGAGCAGTCTTGAGAATCTGTAGAGGTCCCAGCTGACTTGAAGCTGGCAAATGTTGTCCTGATTTTCAAGATGGGCAAGAAGGAGGACCCCAGAAACTACAGGCCTATCAGTCTCACTTCAGTGCCCAGTAAAATCATGGAAAAGATTATTCTGGGAGGTATTGAAAAACACCTGAAGTGTTGCTGCCTGTTCTGAGCTTCCCCTCCCCCTCCCCAAGACACTTGCTTCTGCCATGTGCTCTGAGCTCCTTTGTTCCAAGCGCAGGCAAAACCAAATGTAACTCAAACTCTTTAGCAGTGTCTGATTGGCCGGTCACCCCGGGTCTTCCCCCAGTCCTCCCCTTTCCCCTTCTCCGAATAAAAGAGACGATCAAGGGAGGCCTCGCCCTCTCTTGGCTCTGCTACCTTCCTGTGAACATCTCTTGTTGTCTGTTTCTTTTGAAAGCTTCTAACTGTGGGAAATTGAGCGAGTCGAGAGCTGTATTTCTCCCTCTTTGCTTCTGCTGATGGTATTTGCTTTGCAGCTGATACAGGTACCGATTTTAGAGCTACTAAAGTGCTAGATTGCCCGTGCTACCTCTCTAGGCTGCTCGAGGCTTTCTAAGGCATTAAACCACTGGCCTAGCCGGTAAAAAGCTGGAAAGATACCTTCCACATTGAAGGACAATGCAGCTAAGGTTCCACAGGGCTCCATCCTCAGCCCAGTTCTCTTCAACATCTTCATTAACGACCTAGATGCAGAACTCAAAAGAATACTAAGTTTGCCAACGGCACTAAATTGGGAGGAGCAGAGAGGCCTTGCAGAGAGACCTCAACAAATTAGAGATAGGCAATGAAGTTTAACAAGGTAAGTGCCAGATTCTGCACCTGGGACAGGGCAGCCCTGGTTCTGTGTATAGACTGGGGAACGAGAGGCTGGAGAGCAGCGCTGTGGAAAGGAACTTGGGGGTCTTGGTTGACAGCAAGTTGAATATGAGTCAGCAGTGCTCTGGCAGCCAGGAGGGCCAAATGCATCCTGAGGTGCATCAGGCACAGCATCATCAGCTGGTCAAAGGAGGGGATTGTCCCACTCTACTCTGCGCTGGTGCAGCTTCATCTTGAATATTGTGTCAAGTTTTGGGCACCACAATATAAAAAAGACATTAAGCTATTATAGAGCGTCCAAAGGAGGGCCACATGGATGGTGAAGGGTCTGGAGGGGAAGCCATATGAGGAATGTCTGCAGTCACTTGGTCTGTTCAGCCTGGAGGAGACTGAGGGGAGACCTCGTTGTGGTCTTCAACATCCTCATGAGGGGAAGCAGAGGGGCAGGTACCGATTTCTTCACTCTAGTGACCAGTGACAAGGCTCAAGGAAATGGCATGAAGCTGAGTCAGGGGAGGCGTAGGTTGGATATCAGGAAACAGTTTTTGACCAATAGGGTGTTTGGGCACTGGAACAGGCTCCCCAGGTGTACTAGTTTGAAAGCAAACCAGGGGAGGATCCCAAGTAAGAATTACAATTTAATAGGAAAATTAGGATAAAGGCAATAATACAGAAACACTGTCTTAACCCTGACAGAGTCAGGATATGACCTGACACCCTGTTGGTCAGGGTGGTGGTAGGAGTCGAACTAAATGGTGGCTGCAGTCCTGTTGAAGTGATAGATGTGGTTCTGTTGAAGTGGTGATCCTGTAGAAGGGTTTGGTCTTCCTCTGAAGGTCCAGTGGTGGTTATGTAGCTCTTGTCCTCTGGGAATCCAGTAGGTAAGGCTGGCTGAGTGTGATGTCCCAAACTTCAGATTATATCCAGGTAGGAATGCTTGGTTCCTGCCCCTGGGCGGAGCATCTCACAATGGGATGATGTAATTTTATGAGTCGTGCAGTGAGACTTGATAGCCCACTAGCGGAGATAGCTTCCCCAGAGGGAGTTATCAGGGATGTGTCATGGGAGAGATAAAGAACCCTGCCCCACCTGTTTTTAACAGCTTATGAAGATGGTGATAGAATACATGCTTTTGATTACATCTTACGCTGTAACCTAAAACACCAGGGAAGTGGTCACAGTGCCAAGCCTGTCTGAGTTCAAGAAGCATTTGAACAATGCTGTCAGGCACATGGTGAGATTCTTCGGGTGTCCTGCACAGCACCAGGAGTTTGACTCAATGATCCTGATGGGTCCCTTCCAACTCAGCATATTCTGATTCTATGATTCTACTTTTTTTTCTATGAGCACTGATATTTCTTTTGGGATAATTCTAGCCAATAAGTTCTTGGGGGTGAGGGGTGGGGTGTTGTCTTTCCAATCTATCTCTCTGCTATTACATTGTTGATGCTGAGTGTCCTGGTTTTGGTCAAGGACAGGGTTAATTTTTTGCAATAGCTGATAAGGGGCAAGGCTGAGGAGGTGTGGCCAGACCCCAATGTTATTTGATACCACCACACATCATTGCCAGGGGTGGGGGAAAGAGATTCTCTCTTGCTTCTGAGACAAAGGGCATTCCTTCCCGTGGGAGAAAATGTGGGGGACAGTCTGGTATTTGTTTACTGTTGGATTTTTCTTCATGAAAATTGTTTCTTTGTCTTATACCTTTTGTTATTAATATTGTTGCTGTTACTGTTCATTTTCTTATCCCATTGCTGTTTCCAGTAAATTGTCCTTATCTCAACCTGTGATCTCTGCCTTTTGTGCCTCCCATTAGAGGAGGGGAGCAAGCAGTGGCATGGTTTTAGCGGGACTACTAAATGGGAGAATACTATTCCTAAACCATGACAGCCTTAATTGGCAGCCAAGGTGGGCCATAAGGGTTAAGGTAACAACCGATCTGCCCAGAGTGGGTTGGAAACAAATTTGATCTAAGCATTTGTGTTATAGGTACGGAGCCACTGGTCACAACGTTGCTTGGTCTGTTCATATGGGTGTGGTACCTAACTGTGGCAGGACTTCCCCCCCTACCACAGAAGAGCTTATCTGCTCTGTCCATCAGATGGTGCAATAGCTGTCTACATCGCTGCCCAGGTAGAGAAGTTGTCTGTAAAGGTACATCATGTTAGATGCACATGTACCCAAGGGTCGAGCTACTGAAGAACATTGCAACAAGGAACAGGTGGATCGGGCTGCCAAGATTAAAGTGTCTCAGGTGGATCTGGACTGGCAACATAAGGGTGAATTATTTCTGTCTCAATGAGGCCATGATGCCTCAGGTCATCAGGAAAGAGGTGTGACATACTGTCTTGGGGTGACTTTATGATGTGTATCCCATGTCGCTGCCCTATGCCCAGAAATTAATTCTTGTGCCTTTCTATGCCTTTAAACTGAGCCTGAGAGGGGGAAGGAAAAACTGAGCAAAACTTTTTCAAAGCAGTTTGCAACTTGTTCAAGGTCACACAGAGA
>NW_008237414.1:32957-36422 GCF_000691975.1 Corvus brachyrhynchos
CTTTCCCAGGTTTTTTCTCCACAGTGAAAGATTTTATTATTTAGCATTATTTTCCTTTTTCCGTGTGTTTGTTAAATAAATAGTTTTTATCTCCTTCACTTTCCTTTGAGGAAAATTTATTTTTCCCGAACTTGGTGGGGTAGGGGTGGTGACCTGCCTTCTCTCAGAGGATATATTTCTAAATTTGGCCAAACCGGCACACATACAGATGATCTGGTGATTGAGAAGTGGACTTAACCACAGACACTATCTCCCAGGTTATCCATAACTGTGAAACATGCGCTGCAATCTATTAGTACCCAATTATTAAAAGATGCCTCTGCCCAAATTAAGATGCAAACAAGACCAGATGCCAAAGTCAATAGCATGGATTTTATTTAATAGTAAATATAGGGCGGGGGAGAAAGAGACAGAAACAGATTAAGTAGAAAGATAGTCAACACCACATGGGTCCCTGTGGAGTCCTGCTGGCCCTTCCTCTGGTCTTCTTGGTGGTGGGGGTCCCAGAGTGTTCTTCTGGAGATGCCACTTGTATAAAGTCCAAGTCCTGGGTATTCATGGGGTGTAAATGCTGTTCCCACAACTTGGGCTGGCATGTGTATAAGGACTTGCTTTCTTTCTCACAGTTTTCCATGCTGCGAATTTTTTTCAGGGTAGGTTACACAGATCTGCCTTCATCTGCGCTTATCACAAATCCCCATGGTGGATTTTATCTGGTGTGCTAATTCCAAACCTTCACCTCCATTTAGGTCTGGAATAACGCCGTCCTGTTTGCCATCTGTACCTGTTGTGGTGGCTTACCTAATGGGGACTTCCTTTTTTGACAGTGTTTTGAGACATTTCACTGCATTCTTTAGGTCCTGACACAATCAAGCAGGCCAAGTGGGTAGACTCTGTGGTATGGAGGACGATGGTTGAAATATAAATATAGGGAGGCCTGGCAGATTGATTACATCACACTGCCACAAACCCGCCAAGGCAAGCGTTACATGCTTACAATGGTGGAAATAACCACTGGATGGCTGGAGTCATACCCTGTGCCTCACACCACTTGTCCAGACCACCATCTTGGGTCTTGAAAAGCAAGTCCTGTAGTGACATGGTGATTCGTTAAATCCCGATATCCACGGACAAAAGACCCTCTAACTAATTAAAGGTAGAAAGTGGTATGTTTATTCAGGCACTGGCGGGCGGAATGGGAGTAGCCTCCTAAAGTCATGCCAGCCAAGTACAAGGTTCTTCGTTCTCTATTTATTACACAAAGTTTTACATCTTCTACATATGTATGACCCCATGTGCCGGTTTGGCCAAATTTAGAAATATATCCTCTGAGAGAAGGCAGGCAGCAAACCACCCCTCCCTCACCAGGTTCTGGAAAAAAGAAACTTCTTCCTCGAAGAAAAGTGAAAAATATAAAAACTATTTATTTAACAAACACACAGGAAAAGAATAATAATGCTAAATAATAAAACCTCTCGCTGTGGAGAGAAAATCCTGGGAAAATTTCAGAGTCCTTCCGTAGTCTCTCTCTCCCCTTCCTTGGAGCTGGGACGGGGTGGTGAGCCCCCCTCCAGGGCCAAGGCCTCGGTGGAAATTCCTCCCGATGTATTCTGATGTTGAAACCATCCAGGAGAGAAAAAGGGAAAAAAAAACGAAGTCCCAGGAAAACAGAAGTTCAACTCTCCAGAGGAAAAGGAGCTGAAAAACTGGCCGAAAGCTGGCTGGAAAGCAAGCAGGCTGCTTCCCCACCCTCGCTCTGCAGAAGCAGACAGGTTTTATCTCCGTGTCCTCGGAACATGAAAACAAACTGCTTTGAAAAAGTACACTTTTCTCTCTCCCCTCTCAGGCTCAGTTTAAAGGCATAGAAAGGCATATATACTGATTTCTGGGCATAGTGCAGTGATAGGGAATACAACATCAAGTCACCCCAACACACTCTTCCTGCAAATTTCATTGCTGAGCGTGAGCCATGTGGTCTGGAATATCCCTTGGGTCACCTGGGGCCAGCTGTCCTGGCTGTGTCCCCTCCCAACTCCTTGGGCAACCCCAGCCCTCTCTCTGGTGGGGTGAGGCGCAGAAAAGGCCTCAACTGAGCCCAGCTCAGCCATAGCAAAAACATCCCTGAATTATCAGCACTGTTCCAAGCACAGTTTCAATTTGTTTAGATGACAGTTCATTTATTCTGTTTCCTCCTACAAACACAACTTAAAATATAATGGCAAATAATACATCACTTAGCTCTAGCTTCGGCATCTACTAATCATCAACTTATCTTTTGTTTCTCTACTCTATATCTTAATTAATACAAATTTCTTCTTACTCTTAGTTAAAATTTTAACCTTTTAGTACCTTGACTCAATGGCACCCCCAAAAAAATCGAATTGGACAACGGGGCTCATTTCAAAAATAGCCTCATAGACACCCGGGCCAGAGAGCACGGGATTGAGTGGGTGTATCATATTCCCTATCATGCACCAGCCTCTTGGAAAATGGAATGGTACAGTGGACAGTTAAAAACCACATTGAAAGCAGTGGGTGGTGGGATGTAGTGTTGTATTTCCCCAAAGCTTTTCTTACTAACTTGTAGACCTTTCCCATATTGTCCCTCCCTTCCCTGCCCCTAGCCCTGGCCACTCCTTCGGGTTCTCCCTATTGGTTCCAGTACCCCAACTCCACCCATGTACTGCCCCTGCGCCCTGAAATCATTCGTCCATGTGCTCTCTCCACCCCCCTTGTCCCCAGATAAGACCCCAAGCTCCCTGACCACGTGGTCTCTCTGCCTCTGGGAATTGGCTTGTCACCATGTAATAAAGGTTCCTCTGAGGTCCACATGGAGGGACCCTTCTCGCCTCCTTTACTGTCACCATGTTGAAGAGCTGACAGCTAGCGGGAGCAGGTACATGGGGCCGTCCAGAAGGACTACGGGAGAGCGAAACTGCTGCTCTACCCTAAGCAGCCTCACAGTGCTTTCTGAGAAGGCTGCGGCTTGCTAAACCAAACCAAGCAATGCAACAGTGGCACCTTCAAACATTGCAATCGACATTTAGTGAAGGCCACCTGGTTAGTTAACACCCAAGGCTCTACCAATGGAACTGTCCCTACCCAGTCAAAACCTCCACGTACTGTAGAAGGGAATCAAGTCCCCATGGTGCACATGAAGAATATGTTAAGGAAGTGTCATGGGTTAGCAAGCATAGTCCCGGAAGTGATGTTCTTGCAAAGAGGTGCTTACAGCTCCTCTATGACCTGACAGAACCTATCAGCTAGCTAGTTTGAATATGGACGATTTTTTAAGCCACTTAAAATTTTGACCGCCTCTGTGGTCCACATTTAAGAATGGACAAAGCCCGGGGGAGGGCTGTCTCGTTTCCAGTGCTGGGACAAGTAGCTGCAGGGCCCGTACGGGGCCCAGTGGGCCCAGGCCAGGCCCTGCTTGGGCTCGGGTGGGCCCGGGCACAGGGCACA
>NW_008237414.1:37028-41567 GCF_000691975.1 Corvus brachyrhynchos
CCCAGTAGCTCAAGATTGGACCCTCAAAAGCCGTTGTGGGAAAAGCTGCAAGTCGTGGGAAGGGACTCTCACATGATGCGAGCCGAGAACCAACCCGGGCGGCTGTCTCGTTGTGATAATGTCTCCATAGTATGAGCAAGAGAGACTTCTCTTCCTAAATGAACTGAACAAGGTTATTATGGAAGTGGTAAACAGACTGAACATCTCAAGGGCTGTCTTTTTGCATTGTCAGTGGGAGAAAGGAGGAAGGTGGGGGGAGGAGAAGTGTTCTGAAGGTGTGGTATGATTTTATTTTTTTTCCCTTCTTTTAGGTCTATTAATAAACTTCTTTATATTCTTTCAAGTTTGGTGCCTGCTTTGCTTTTCTCCTAATTCTTATCTCACAGAAGGTAAACAGTAATGAGTATTTTGGACCAAGCCACTACAGGAAGACAGCTTGGATTAGTCCTGCCTCAAGTAAAGGCAAATCCATCCGTGGCATTGTTTTTGCTCACGGACCAGGGTGTACTTGGTGGGTAATGCAGAGGGATGGGAAAACAGTATGTACCTCAAGGGGATTTGATTTTTGTGTGGGAACAGTCTGTAATGTTGAATTGTATAATATTGGTTGCTGAACGACACTGCCACTGTATGCCAGAACTACCATAGTTAATGAGTATGGACTGCTCCAGATGCACCAGTTGTGAGCTCCTGATGCAGCTCGCAACCAGACAACATCACACCAGCCCTCCTGCCCTGGAAGACATCTAGAATGGATAGAACCGAAAGTCATGAACTAAATGAATTCAACAGACATCTTGGAGGGATGGCCATTGACTACAGAAATTATACTCATGCCTGTATACATATATATGTATATGTATATGCATATAGTTGGAAGGTGTAGGATCCGGACATGAGGTAGATGGTATAGAACAAGGGGTGAATAATATCCTGGTTCCAGACAGGACAGGGTTAATTTTTTGCAATAGTCAAGAGGAAGCATGGCTGAGTAGGTGTGGCCAGACCCTAATGTTATTCAGTACCAGGTCATGTCATTGTTGGGAAAGGTGGGGGGGGGAAGGGACTCTCTCTCACTTCTGTTATTACTGAAAATTACTGTTTCTGAAATGGTAATTCAGCTTCTTTCATACATTTTTCAATAATTAGTAAGTATAACTGTGGGGTATGCCCAGCCCCTGCCCTGGAGAAATGTCTTAGCAGAGATCCCTGGGCATACCCCACATATAACTTTTCATTAATTTTTGTTTCAGCCAGCAACATACTACATTTAACGTTTCCAAGATATTACAGTAAACATTAAAAGTCATAGAAACCATTTTATGCAAAACAATTTTTAAAGGAATTTTATGCTAACTTCCTAAGAACACCTTCACCATTTTAATCAACACAAGTCACCCAGCACTAAGGGTATATTTTAAATGCAAAGAAGTAATAATACCTTGAATTTCTTGCAATAAATCCTGTATATGTTGCTTCTACTTATTTCAACAGGTGACTGAGCTAGAGTGTGTGAGCAGTCAAGCCAATGAAGTCCACACTCATAAAACAGAATTAAACCAGACAATACAGGAGTTAGAGTCTACACTGAAGAAAAAAGAAGAGGTATCTGCTAACATTTATTCTTGGTTTTTGTGCTACATAATTTCTAAAGGCTTTCAATATTAAATTTGTGATGGCTGGTAAATACTGTATTATTTCATATAGATGTTATGAAGTAAAATCCATTTTTCAGCTTCTTTGAAAAGATTAATAAAGATTGTTTTTTATGTGTATTATAATTACATTTGTCCAGTATAGAGCTGGGTATCTGAACAACAACAAAAAAAGTATAATTTTTTTTCATGTTTGCTTTTACTGAGCATCTCTCTTTGCAAAATTGTCTGCAATTGAAGCATGTGTAGTTTCTACAGAGTAGTCATCACGTTGATACAGTCCAAATTCACTTAGAAGGGAAGCAGTCATTGCACATTTTACTTTTTCTGGAGAGCAGGGTTTGGAGCAAGTAATTGATCAATGTCTTTTCGGGACAATCTGTTTTTCAGGCTATGTTAATATAGCTGAATTTCATGATCCCTAAGATCAGCCCTTTTCTTAAACACATGCCAAAAACCCCAGCCTGTAACTTAATAGTTATTGGGCCATCTGCCTTGAGCTGGACCAGCAGCATGGAAATACAAGGAATTGGAGTAACACCTGCTCTGGCATGGGTCTCAAAGGAAAGCATATTTGTGCTGCAGAACGATCAAGACTCACCCCTTTATGTATGGGAAAAAGGAGGTGCAAGGAGCCATGTATGAAGGATTGTTTGCTCTGTGTAGGACCAGGTCCCTTGAGCCCTCTGAACAGACACAGTGTGCACTGGTGTGCATGTTCAGAGAAGCAGTGTATCTTGCAGGGTATTGCCTCCTGTGGGGCTGTTGCTAGGTGTTTCCAAGGAGGATGGATGAGAAGATGCAGCAGTTACAGAATATCCCCCCAAAATGGAACAAAGTCTTTTCCAAACTTCCTCATACTTAAGAGATTAGCTTCAGGTTGGTATTGTTTCCCATTTTGGTGTCCATGTGCTTTTGAATTATGCTGAACTGTTGGATGCAAAGAGATCTTTCTGAAAGAAGTTCTGTGAGATGACTATGCGCTTTTTGGGAAAAGTATTTACTAGTTTTAAATTTGATACCTTTTAGCTTCATTAGCTATTTTTATTCTTGTGTGTTGAAAGCAAGCTAAGAACAGGTTTCTCTTCCATTCATTATTTTATCTATTTGTTATTTTTATATTTTATTATTTTCTTCTTGCTAAATTAAAGAAACCTTTCCTTTTAGATTATCTTTTTACAGAAATCAATGGTCAAAGCAGGCAATCTTTTGATGCTCAGCCCTGCTGTTAGTGACAAAATAAGCAGCTCACAAATGAAAACTGAATTTTTCTCTTGAAAAAATGGAGAATAGTTTTTAATAGAATTTAAAGTATAAAATGGTTTTTCTAATTACAAGGGCTCTTAATTTTCTAGGAAAACATTATTTCAGATCTTTTTTGTGGGAGAGAATAACTTGGACTTTTATAGCAAAGAAAATGCTTATCTGTATTGTTTATTCAGAACAGAATTGCTATTTTGGGACTGTGATTTAGGAATATTGGAAGCAGGGCTTAAACTTCATGCACTATGATGGGCAGTATCTAACTGCCAGTTTTTATATCATTGCAATAGCTCACTCAGGAGAAACAGCAGCAGCCAGTTTACCTGCACTGAAGCCGAGTTAGATAACGTGTTGCTAGCAAGGTTGTTTCTTCTCCCTTAGGAAACTGAAAGATTGAAGCAAGAAATCAACAGTGCCAGAGAGTTCCAGGCACAGAGGAATTCTCTGACCCAAAAGTTACAGGTGAGCTATAGTGTATCATCTTAATTTAGACAGAAGGAAAAAATTATCATCAAGTGAGCAGTTCACATCAGCAACTTGTCCTATATTCACTGAAGGTGCCAGATAAATATGTAAGTTACACTGTGTTGTGAAGTGGTGCATCAGGATGCTCCTTGGGGATTTCTACCAAAATTTCCACCTGCTGTAAGTCATTATTTTTCTCTGAGGGAACAGACCCAAATTTCATTTACAAGTCCGCAAAATATGCTCGATGTGCTTCGTTGATACATGTTCTAGGCCATTCTGGGCTCATTTTCACTTCAGTGTCTTCCCATAGGTCTTGTGTGCCACTGAACTATCAGGCTGTGCATCATCATGTTGAGATGAGTTTGTATTCAGCTGTGAGAAAGTAAAGGTTAAAGCATTCTTATGTAGTAAAGACTTCAGAAACATACTCTTAACATTTTCTTGGAATTAGAATAATTTTGTTTTTATTGTTTTTTCTGGGTTGTTTCTTTACTGTGTGTAAAGCCAGATACCTCAGTCTACTAAAAGCAGTATGCCCCCTTTGCCATGCTCTCGCTACATTTGAACTCCTGTCCTTCTGTCACGGGGCTGACCAGCCAGCACAGACACACCTCCCTTGTGAAACCTGTGTTCTGGATGAGGCTGACCGAAAGCTTAATTGGGTTTAAACTCTGAATTCGGACTTCCAAGCTTTGATAGGACTGGAAACTCAGGCCTTAAATAGCTCCAAATCTAAAGTGCTGAAAGGTGACCCTTGCTGTTCTGCAGCTTGTCCTAAAACACACTGAAAACTAGACCTGTCAGATTATCCACAGCTTAAAAATCGTTAAGCAGATATTCTTTGAAATGCATTGCATGAATTGGAACTTCCTTTGACACTGAACTGTGCCATAAATCAAGTCCCTCCTGATGGGAGAGAATTTTCTAAAAGTCCTTGCAAGGAGTTTCAAAGATAAACCGAGACTTTTCCTTGATTTTCAATGCTTTCAGATAGTTGTTTATTAAGTCTTATCAGAGGAACAGAGTCACTAGCGTGACCCAGGTACAGCATAGAGCACAGAAAGCAGGAGTGAAGTCTCTCTATCAAGATTTACACAGCCTTTTAAAGATAATTTAACCAATAGTTACTAAAAACGTATATTATTTTCACTTT
>NW_008237414.1:41721-42433 GCF_000691975.1 Corvus brachyrhynchos
ATTTTTTACTCTTATCTATTTACTACAAAGAGAAGCCCAAAACCTCTAAATTTTTCACCCTGTGACAATCTTACATAGTAGTCTATCACCTAATTCACACCACTGTATTTTCTAGTTCTTGTCTGATCGTTGGTAATTTTTTCCAAGGTTTGAGGCTAAAACAGTGTTGTTCAGGGGGGTAAGAACCCTTAAAAACAGGCAGAGAAATATTCTCGGCACTCTGGGTTCCTACATCTCCCCCTCCTGTTTGAACCAAAAACACTTCCTTGACAGCTTTGTCCGTGGCTCATCTAGCACAGTGAAGTATACAAGGTACAAATACTTAAAGAATTACAACAATAGTTAAAACATACAAACCTATCTTCAAAATTTTTCTCCATAAGGGTGTAAGGTCAAACCAATTGAACATATCGTTCAGTAAAGATCCACTTTCTTCTCCAAGTTTAGCTATTCCATCCTCTAATTGCCATATTCTTTCATGGATGGATTCCAAATGATCTGACAAATTCATACAACACATACCTTCAAATTCATTACATCCATGCACTAATAGAGGACAATCAATTGCTGCTCTGTTTTGCAGAGTCGCTTGTCTCACGCTCGGAACATCAGTTAACATATCGCTCAGTGCGAGAGAGACAGCATGAGAGTTCTTACTTAGCCAACAGCCTAATTGATCCAATTGTCTTAAGGCTGCTCCTGCAGCAGCACC
>NW_008237414.1:47569-48347 GCF_000691975.1 Corvus brachyrhynchos
ACGAATACTGGAGAATTCCAGGGACTATTAGTTGGTTTTATGTGGCCTTTTTGCAATTGTTCTTTAACAAGACTCTTGAGAGCACTCAGTTTCTTCTCTTCCAGGGGCCACTGGTCCACCCATATCGGTTCATCTGTTTTCCAGGTTAATTTCAAGGTGGTGAGTGCTGCAGTGACCCCTATTAAAAATCCACTTCTATTTTTATTCCCCATTGTGATGTCTCTTCCCCATACTGTGATGGGCTTCTGCATAATGAAGGGACAAATGATTGCTGTTTTTCCTCCGGGTCCTGAAACAATTGCATGCTCACTCTGCAGGCATAGGGTATTTCCTCCAGTACCTGAAAGTGAGTTCAAAGGTGCCCTCAAGCGCCATTCTTTGGGCCAAAAGAGATAAGAGATGACTGTAACATCTGCACCAGTGTCCAACATGCCCCTGATTGAGATTGTCTTGTCTCCACATGTTAAGCTACAAACGAGCACAGGTCGATCACGGCCTATCTGCTTCATCCAACTGGCATGAATATCCACATCCTCAATGTCAACTGAAGCTTGTTGATCGGTCACTGGCATGATCTGTTCTGTTGCATAAGATGGTAAAGCAATAGCTGTGGCTATTGGAGTATTTTCTGGAATAACCAGTGGAGGACGTAAAGGTTGAGCCAAAACTGTTAGCTCTTCATTTTGATCTGCTGAAACAATTGATGGATAAACAATGAGCCCTATGATGCTACATCTTTCCTTGCCTACAATTAAAAAGTCTTGTCTCTTCCAAGATG
>NW_008237414.1:50378-50981 GCF_000691975.1 Corvus brachyrhynchos
CCACTGAGGTCCTGAACAGGCACTTGAGGATGAAAAAGTCCCATAAAATCAGCTGAACATCCCTGAGAAGTTCGAGAAGAATGTGCATGAAGTGGAATGTCTCTCTCAGAGACCTCACTTTCAATAGGGATAATACGTGGTTCGTCCTGTTGTGATGGAAGAGGTGCCAGTATATATTTGAAAAAGTCCTCTTTCTCTTCTGGAGATAAAATCGATTTTGTTTCGCTGAAACCGTGTGGGAGATGTGGTTTAACATCATGTGATTGTCGTGATAATTCTCTGAGTGGTGTTGTCAGAGGGATGACAGGGGATACATGCGATGGTGACACGGTAGTTGCTGAAATGCCTCGGCTGTATGCCCTTGGCCGTGGCTGCGGTGCAGACATGGGCTGTGTTGACACAGAGCTGGTGGGAGCTGTAGCTGCTGAAGGCATGTACGATGGAGCTGCAGTAGCTGATGGAATTGCAGTGCTGGCTGGAGGTGCTGTGCTTACCGGCGGTGCCGGCGTAGCAGCTGAGGCGTCCGTGTCTGGCACACATGAAGGGCTAGCAGCCGGGACTGGGGGTGGGGCCGGGCTGGTCTTAGAAACGCTGGGGCAGGGA
>NW_008237414.1:51173-51828 GCF_000691975.1 Corvus brachyrhynchos
CATGGGGGTAGCGGGAGAGCTAGATGGAAGCTCCGGGACCGCCCCTGGCCGCACGCATGGTTCATCTGATGGGAGGACCCCGGGTTCAGGAGGTACGGACCTGCCCCTGACTTGCGCTGTAACGGGCGGTTCGGGCAAGATGGAAACCACGTCCTTCGAGGCAGACTCCGTCTTCAGGGAGATGGTCAGGGACCTCCCGTCTCCCCCCCGGGCATGCGCGCGTGAAGGGAACTCTAAAATTGCCGTATCATGCTCCTCCGTCAGACCGATCAAAAGTTTTAATTTCGAGTCCGACAAAAATTCCAGTTCCGCTTCCGGAATGGCCGCACTCTCCCCGCCGCCTGCGGTGCCTGCAGGAACTCATAATCGCTTTTGCTAAGAACCTCGGGGACTTTCGCACGAATATCACATTTTCTGCCCGTCTCTGAGGGTGGGAAGGGTTCGAGCGGGGGTTTAGAATCTCCCGCTGCTTTTACGGGTGTCAGCGAAGTCTCCGCGGGAGTTTTAAACATCTCCTCTTCGTCAGAAGCAGGAGGTGCCAGCTCTATAAGCGTTTCATAAATTACTCTAGCTGGTGGTATTAATTTCTGAGCTGTTTCATCTCTTAGACTTGTGTAATGGTATAGAATAGAATTAATATTCTCCCAAAAAGATG
>NW_008237414.1:52635-58263 GCF_000691975.1 Corvus brachyrhynchos
AAAACCTCTAAATTTTTCACCCTGTGACAATCTTACATAATAGTCTATCACCTAATTCACACCACTGTATTTTCTAGTTCTTGTCTGATCGTTGGTAATTTTTTCCAAGGTTTGAGGCTAAAACAGTGTTGTTCGGGGGGTAAGAACCCTTAAAAACAGGCAGAGAAATATTCTCGGCACTCTGGGTTCCTACATTCCTTGAATCTCATTTTCTCATTTTAACTACAGAATAAAAAATATAAGAACAAAATGAGTTTATTCATTTTTCCCTCTTCTTAAGTCAAATTATTTGGGAAAAGTATTTTATTATAGTGGTTTTTTAAAGAATGTTTTGATTACACCTGAGCTTGCCTAATCCATTATTCCAAAAATTGTTGCTGGCTTTAGACTAAGCATGGGAGTTTTCGGATGAAAAGGAACTCATCTGAGATACTCAAAAGGAAGATTATAATGAAAGTTGTGTGTTGGGGTCCCTCCCCCTGCCATGGAGCCCTGGGAGAGGGGCCCTGGGGGGGAGGCACGGGGTTTCCCTGCCCCTGGTCAGTCTCATTTCCCATTGGTTGGTTTGTGTTCTCTGGTGTGGCCAAGGACCCTTGGGTCCCGTGACTGCGGCGTTCCTGAGCTGAGCCCCGGCCATGCGGCTGGAGAAATAAACACCTCTGAAACATCTACCACGAATCTGTCCATATATACTTCGCTTTCCACGGGACTCCTAGTTTGAAATATACTTGTTGCAGTAATCCCTGCTGCAACAGTAGAGGTTCATGGCAGATCTATGCAGTTGTTGCATCACACATATCAAGTGATTTTTATATCAGATGATGTTGCCAGGACGCTCTTTCCCAAAAAATATTTTGCAAAATGAGCTAGTATTAGATCACAGTGCATCTTAATACATCTTAATTTTCTGGCTTAATGAATACTTATTCTTCTAAAACAGATTTCCAGAATTTATTCATCTTCACTTTTGTGCCAGGTTTTCAAGGAGGATCTTAGCAGCTACTGAGGCTCTGAAGTGAATGGTTAGAGCTTTTCAAGGGCCCTGCTGTACTAACAAGGTTTTTCATAATCTGTCTCAAAATCTCACAGTGGGAATACTTTAAAATTCTGTCCTTGTTTATTATTTGAGCTATTTTGAAAATCTGGTTCCATTGTTGCATAATTTGATTAATGACATGTAGAGGTTTAACAAGGGCAGAAAAATACTACCACAAGCAAACTTAAATATCTGTGCAACTTAACACACTTGAGCAATTCCTTTCAATGGGTCGTATCTGTAATGTCAAAGTAATTAATAAATCAGAAGGATTACTCTCAGAGATGAACTGTGTAAAAGATGAAATGCTTTGCTGCATGGCAAGTCTGCTGGATGGAGCATGGTGTTCTGATGCAAGGCACTCACTATAAGAACACTTACCAGTTCTTGGCCTGAGTGATTCTGAGCATTTGCAAAGGATATAAGTAAATGGTTTTTGAAAGTCCGTTTTATCTAAACGCATGGGTCATAACTTAAGCTTATAGCTCTTTACTGACTTTACTATTTTACACTGAGTCTTAGTTTTCACCTCCTATATCTAGATATATTTCAGTATTTTGCTCAATATGTGTGGGATATGCTCTTAAGAGTTGGGGTCAACAAACAAAATCTTGCCACAGCAGATTTATTTGTCTACAGTAGGTGGAAATAGCTTCTTTTTTCTTCTGTGACTTAGACAGTACAGTTTTTTATTGCTCTGCCAAATTTCTAGCCATAGTTGTACAAATTCAATGTGTTTAGGAGTAGTGAATCATCTCACTTAAAATAAGTTTGCTTATTCCTTGGTGTACAGTCTAGTGAGAATATATGACATGACATCTTCATCTGCTATCAGCTTGATTAGGATTTGCAAACATTGATTGAGAACTAAAGGCTTGCATCTTACTTGCTAAATACAGAGAGACGAATGCCTTTACCTTACTTATTGGGAGAAATAAATGGAAGCTCCTATCCTTCCTATCACTTTAAAAAGGCATCTCTTGAAATGAAAAGCTTAGCAATTACTGGTCAGTTTCCCAAAATCTTCAGAACTGCATGGCCTCTTTCAAGGTGTTTTCAAAGTATAGGTGCTGGATTGCATTCTTCTGGTCACTGTCAGTTTGATCCTGGTGCGCTCAGTTAAATTTCACAACACAGTAAAGTGGAATATTATGGGGAATTATAAGAGAGAATTGGGTTGTGAGCTGTAAAATCCGCCTGGCAACACAAAGGAGAACATGGCAGCACACAGAGGCTTGTCTCCACCGGACCCTGGGGGAGGAGGTGTCACACAGCAGACCCCTACGAAGTGTGTTGCTGATGTGGCAACACAGGATAGGTCACGCCATGTAAAGAAATACTGTGCCTTGGAAAAGTGTATAAAACCAACTTACTCCTTGGAATAAATGATTCAGATTTCCTGCCGGTCTGGGTCCATCATTCAATTGCTGACAACTTGGAAGATGGAGCCCTGGGAGAGGGGCCCTGGGGGGGAGGCACGGGGTTTCCCTGCCCCTGGTCAGTCTCATTTCCCATTGGTTGGTTTGTGTTCTCTGGTGTGGCCAAGGACCCTTGGGTCCCGTGACTGCGGCGTTCCTGAGCTGAGCCCCGGCCATGCGGCTGGAGAAATAAACACCTCTGAAACATCTACCACGAATCTGTCCATATATACTTCGCTTTCCACGAGACTCCTGGTTTGATATATGCTTGTTGCAGTAATCCCCGCTGCAACTGTTGTGAATTATTCTAGCAGTAGCACATGCAATAATTTCAGTGTAAGATTACATGAAAAGGAAAAATGAGCTGAGAACTAGCTGTCCTTAAAATTATGAGAGACTAGTAAGAGATGAAACATGTTTTCGAATTAGAAAATGCTAAGATTTTTTCATAAATTGCACTTTAAATAGTCAGTAGCTTCTTTTTTTGTATATTTATTTCTTTAGTAACAAAATGGATATGTTATTTCTATATTTCCTTATGTCACATTGTAGGTGATCAGTTTCTGAAAATGGTTCTATATGATTCTCTTAAAATAAATTTATAGCTGTATTAGGATCCAATTTAGAAGTTGCCTTTCTTTAGCTTAAAGCTTATTACTGACCTGATGCAGCCCATCTAAAAGATCTTAAATTCTTGCTTTGATAATACTGGCTTTCTCTGAGCCACTTCACCCTACATCTGTGACATTGGAAAAATGGTGTTTTCTTCTGCAGCTCCAGACTAACAATCTCATATCTGTTCACTTAGTTGACTCATCATCTGTTTTCAGGGTGTTTGTCTCTAGAGTCCATATCTGGTTTTCTCACTTTTTTCTTCTGCTTTATTTTTTCCTCTTGTGTTTGCAGATGGATCATGTAACTCTAAAATATTTTTAATATTGCCTGTATGAAAAACTCTATGCAAAGAAATTATTTCAAGGTGTGTTACATTTCTGACACACTCAGGGAATTAATTAGAAATCCATCTTTGACAAATTCCAGTGCTATCACTATGAAGTGTATTAGGGCCCTTTTACTTAATAATTTCATTAGCAATCTAGAGAAGGCTTATTAATGAGTCATCATCAGTGTGATTCTCACAGTAAGTCATGATACCTTTATTACTGTAGTTGATTCCTAAATATAGCTGTTGTGTATGGTTTGAATATTTTATTTGTATGCTTGCACTGAATTCCACAAAATATTATTACAGTGCAAACAACAAATGTGTTAATAATTTATTTCTTTTCTAAACCAAAACAATGTATGACAAATTACTGTCCTTGCTGTAAGAAAATATTGAAAAACCAGTGTAAAATAAAACTTATAAAGGGCCTGAATGTATCACAAGAGTTAGTTTATTGTTAGATGAGATTAATTGCAAATAAAGTTAAATGACACAACTAGGGCAATAGATTATATCATATGGACATGTCTCCCCATCAAGAAATAACAATTTTGAGGTACACTGACTTGTAATAGGAAACTGGACATGAACTTGTAATGCAATACTATTGCAAAAAATAGTAATACTAATCTACAGTAAGCACGTGTAAGGATCAAATGTAAAATTTGGGAAGAAGTGTTTTCCAGAAATTAAAAGCAACAGATCATGGCATATTTCAGTTAGTTTTGCTTCCCATAAGTTATTAAAGGTGTTAAGTACAGATTAGGGAAAATAAAACAGAAGGAAGTATGCGAGAAAGTATATCTGAGGAAGCATTTGGGGAAGGTAAATGTATATGGATTAGGAAAGAGATATCAACAATGGAATATAAATAAAGTACACAAGCTGGAAGTTTAAACAAAGTAAGGGAACTCCTGATTTGAAGAGAGGAATAACAATGGAGAGTTAAAGGGAAACACCTTATGCTGAATATAGATAGAAGTTCATACATCTTACATAAAGCTTTTGGTTTTACCTGGGTGCTCCCACCTAACAGCTCACAGCAGAACAATTACTCAGTTAAAGAGCATCTGAGGAGGGCCTAAAAGATAATGTTCAGTGCTAGGTACAGGCCAATGGGCTACTCTTCAGTCCCAGATCTCATGAAACAAAATCATATAGAATCATAGAATGGTTTGGGTTGGAAGGGACCTTAAAGATCATCTAGTTCCAACCCCCCTACCATGGGCAGGGACACCTTCCACTAGATCAAGTTGTTCAGAGCTCCATCCAACATGGCCTTGAACACCTCCAGGGATGGGGCATCCACAACTTCTCTGGGCAACCTGTTCCAGTGCCTCACCACCCTCCCAGCAAAGAATTTCTTCCTGATATCTAATCTAACCCTACCCTCTTTCAGTTTAAAGCCATTCCCCCTTGTCCCACACATGCCCTTGTGAAAAGTCCCTCTCCAGCTTTCTTGTAGGCCCCCTTTAGGTACTGGAAGGCTGCTAGAAGGTCTCCCCGGAGAGAGGAGACAATGGGGTTTTTTCCAAAGTGATCCCTTCCATCACTGGCTTTCCTACTTACAAAAATTAGTTATCTCTGGGGTAAGAGCAGTGTCAAGGAGACTTCCTAGAGCACACACATTTGGTGAGTAGAGGAGGAGCAGTTACAGGAGAAGCAGGAAGCATGAACTAATGGGGAAAAACAGCAATTGATTTGGTGTGAGCTAAAGAAACAACTGTGTCATTCCTGCAGAGCTGAGAGGACCCTGAATTTCCCTTTTCTTCCTGTACTGTAGTCACTCAGTCTCAGAGGGTCTTGAACCTGTCATTTATACTGGGTAGTACTTGGTATTATTTGGAGGGCAGGAGTAGACACAATGAAGGAGAGTCTGCAGAGTGTATGGACTGGATTATGATTAGTTAGCTTATTCGTCTATAGTAACGGTGGGGTAGTTAGTCCTTACATAAGCATGTATGTATTTTAATTTATATTGTTTCTACAAATGCTCTTTTCAGTTGCCTTCCTTTAATGCTTTGGCACCTATATTACTGTATTGGGTTGACCCTGAGTTGATGGACAGCCTTTAAGACCAATTACGCTTCTCACAATTTACATACTTAAACCGCACAGAAAGGCGGGACTTCCCCTTTTGTCGGAGGTGGCCTGCTGGAAGGTGGGGGGGGCTCCGAGCCTCCCGGCCCCGCCGGGCCGGGCCGGGGGCCCTGCCCCCTTCCCCCCTT
>NW_008237414.1:59056-67014 GCF_000691975.1 Corvus brachyrhynchos
GGGGGATTTGCTTTAATTTTGTTTTGTTATTTTCTCTTTACTTTTAATTCTATTAGTAATAAAACTCTTTCATTGTACTGCAACTGTTTAAGGTTTGTGCCTGCTTTGCTTTTCTCCTAATTCTTATCTCACAGAAGGAAAATAAGTAAGTAATGAATATTTTGAACCAAAACCACTACATTTAATTGGTGTTTCTGCCTGGTTTCGAACTCAACCCGCTACAATTACTCAGTGTTAAACAGATTAATTCTTCTCTTGATCCTGGCATGAAGGGATGATTCCTGCTTTCATCTGCACTGTCTAAAACAAGTGGCCAAAAATCTGTAATTTTTGTTTATTTGCTTATTACCACAGGCCTAGGCCCTAGGGTATATCACCGTGTCCCGCAGCCACAGGGAGGAGAAGGAGAGAAGATCCAGCAAGCAGGAATTGTGCAGCAAGATTGATTTATTTAATTATTTTACAAACTCTTTTATAGACTTTTTTCTTCATAGTCTAATTGGACAAGGATCAGCCACCCCTTGGAGTGATTGGCTAAAATCCTAAAACATCCATTGTCAAAATATTTTTCTACTATACCATAAACAAGATTTTTCAAGGTTGCAGGTGTTTGGTTGTTTACATAACTCTGCTACCTCTTCTGTGAGAGAGAAAAGTATCTCTCGGACTTAGAAAATAGCAAGAAAATCCTTGCTAGCAGCATTTTTGTATCCACATTTGCTCATTTACAAACAAGAAGTAAGGGAGGTATTCCATTTCAGCTTGGATGTAACCCTTTGTGCCAGTTTGGACAAATTTGGAGGAAAATATCCTCTGATAGAAGGCAGGTTAAAACCATCCCTCCCCCACCAGGTTCAGGAAAAAATAAATTTTCCTCTAAGGAAAGTGAAAGAGAGAAAAACTATTTATTTAACGAACACGCTGGAAAAGGATAATAATGCTAAATAATAAAACCTCTTGCTGTGGAGAGAAAACCTGGGAAAATTTCAGAGTCCTTCCGTAGGTAGCCTCTCCCCTCCTCCTCGGAGCTGGGATGGGTTGGGCCCTCCTCCGGGGCCTTGATGGAAAAAAAATCCTCCCAATGTGCTCTGATGTTGAAACAGTCCAGAAAAGAAGAAGAAAAGAAAAAAAAGCCGAAGTTCCAGGAAAACAAAGTTCAACTCACTGTCTCCTTCCAGGGAAAAAGGAGCTGGAAAAAACTGGCTGGGAAAAAAAGGCCGAAAGCTGGCTGAAGAGCAAGCAGGGTGTTTCCCTCTGCTCTCGCTTGCTGCCGCAGCTGAACGCAGAGAGCCGTCTCTATCTCAGTGTCCTTGAAACAAACTGCTTTTAAAAGTTTTGCTCTTCCCCCTCTCAGGCTCAGTTTAAAGGCACAGAAAGGCACAAAATTAATTTCTGGGCATGGGGCAGCGATAGGTGATACACATCATAAAGTCACCCCAAGACACCCTTGAATGCACAAGCAATTGCAGCTATGAGATCAGGTCCCTGAGGCTCTGCCTTCTCCACCTGCACCACCACTGGGTTTTTCCCCCTTCAGAGACTGGGGGCTGACACCCATCCATCCTCTGGCCAGGGGTGCAGCTGCCATCACATGCCTCACAGATGGAAAGGCGACAGACTGACACAAAACTGCCATTTTATACCTCTTACCCTTGACTGCCCAAATACATATTCTATATGGCTCAGGTTGTTTCTTATGGTTAGCCGAGATTTCCTCAATGTAAACATGAATGTATTCATTAGCTTTGAGGGAGACAGAAGAATTGTAAAAATTGTAGTGGGAGAGTGGGAGGGCAGAAAGGAAGCTCATGCTGGGAGGAATGACTGCTGTCAAATTGTCCAACCTATGGCTATGTGAAACTAGTTGCTGTAAAAACTCAGAGCAGGCCCGTTAAAGCTTTGTGACCCAAAGCCACTGTAAAGGTAAGTGGTGTTTAAAAATGTTAATGTATGTAAATATAAATTCACTATGCATATTTCCAGAGAATGACTGTGCAGGGTGCATGATATACTAAATATGCTGTCCCTATGAGAGTGTTTTTCATAGTTGAAATTATGAAATTCAGCATGGATTTGAGACACACAATGAATGAGACAAATAACAACAATATGCTATTCCAGACCCACATGGCCGCTACATTAGTAATTTGATAAAAGACTGTTTTGGACAAAGCAGAGAGAAGCTTTGACCTCCCTCCCATCATGTGCAAGCCAAACTAGTTAGGAGTCCCTGGAGGCAGCTCTCCCCTCCTACTGGCTGGTTCAAGCGGGCTTTTCTTCCTTATGAATGAGAGCTGAGGTTGCTTAGGGTCAGATCCCCTCAGCTATGTGTAACATGATGCTACTTCGCCTTTCTACCCAGTGAACAGGAAGAGCTTGTCTGTACAGCACTAGTGGCTTGTGTGCTTTCCCTGCTCTCACAGCTGCACTACTGCAGAGCTTGCACGTGGGAGCTCTGAGGCACAGTGCAATGAGACAAGACATTCAGCTTGCACTTGCTGCTTTAAATTTGTTGCAATCGATTTCACTTTGGCATCAGTCTTGCTAGTTTATGTTTTAGTCTTAATTTTCAGAGTGAAAAGGACTGTATTGTGGGACAGGAGTAAGGTAGTATTCCTGCATCTATAAAGCAGTATTCTTCATGAGCTTCTATATGGGACCATTTAATGAGGACTGTGTACTTGAGCAATTCATGTAGTCTAAATACGAGAATACTTGAACTTAGGTAAACCTTTGAGAAGCTTTTTTTAGTAGGTGGCATATTTCTGAATGATAGAATTGATAGCTGAATATCATCACATCCATTTTGCACTGATTAAATTTTATCCCTGTTCAAAAGTTTCTGTCCTTCAGATGAATTGCTGAAAAAAATGGAGAAAACCATAGCACATACAGAATCTTAATAACAATTTGGATTCTGGTTTTGTCTTAGTGAAACTGAAAAGGGTGACAGTCACAAATTGTTTCAAAAACCAGTTGACAAAAATAACACATGAATACCAGCAGGAGGTTATACTGTTTTCTGTTTGCAAACAACACATTAACTTTTTATGTATTTTCTCTGAAGGAAGTAGAAATTCGAAACAAAGACCTGGAAGACCAGCTGTCTGATCTAGAGCAACGTCTGGAGAAAAGTCAGAATGAGCAAGAAGCTTTTCGCAATAACTTGAAGACACTTTTAGAAATTCTTGATGGAAAAATATTTGAACTAACAGAATTACGAGATAATTTGGCCAAGCTAACAGAATGCAGCTAAAGAAAATGGGATTTCAGTGCCAATCAGGTTAAAGATGCACTGTCTCTCTTCATAGGACTATGATGGGCTCTGCATCAAAATTGCACAAAATTAGAAAATGCTCCTCTGAGAGGGCTTGTTTTAAATTTGAGTCATATTTAAATGTAAAATTTAGAACTCAGTTTGTAGTTAGTCAAAGAAAAAAACCAACAAACTTGAATTACAAATTACCTCCTTGTACATTATTGGCCATAGATAACTTAAAAGATAACAGTAACGGAATGCAATCCTTTTCTAATTATCAGTGATGGAAGAATTAGTAGCGTAACAGGTCAAACCTCTTTTTTTGTGATAGGTACAGTATAGGTTATCTGCCATTTTATTTATTTAAGATATTTAATTGCTGTGTTTTGTGCAAGAACTTAGTGATGACAGCCCTGTATTTTATTGTCCTTAATAATTTCTCAGGATACTTTCCACTGTGGATTAGCAATGCCGTTACCAATTTATTCTTGCCAGGAGTGAGAGAGAGTTGCATCTTTAACTGAAAAAAAAAAATTGCTATAACTGCTTGTATAAAGTTCTTCCTTTTGGGGTTTTTTGGTTAGCTGGTTGGTTGTTTGTTTGGTTTGTTTTTTCTTGGGTTTTTCTTGTTTATATACTTGTTTATATATATGCTGGAAGATACTGTATTTTTTTATGGAGCTTACTTTGGTGTTCTGCAATATTATCCAATGTAAGGTTTACTTTTTCATATGAATTATATGTAATTAGAGTGAGATACTATCTTCCACTTAACTATATTTTGAAGCCAACCAATGATGGCAGGTGAGTCCCCCAGGAAAAAGTCAAAAACCCCCTGAGAATTCTAAATATAAAATTTGACATGTACAGATAACAAGAAATAGCCAGTTGTTTGTTTTCTGGCCATGATACATGTATCGACTATCTATGTTCAATTAACCTGTTCTGCAAGAGAGTTTTCCAGCATGTCACATAAATTTCAGGTTTTTTGAATAATGACTTATGGGGAGCATTGTTTATTACAGATTGCATTAAGGGCACAGATCTACTGCAAGGGATTACTCGTACACTGAACTTTTCCAGGCAAGAAAACTGTTTCTAGAAGTTCTGTTGTCATAACAAATTGAAATGTAGACATGTTTACTCTTTTATGGGCCTTTATATCACATCGTTATCCAAACTACACCAGTCAGTATTCTGAAGTGTTAACTAAATGTTTAAAAGCGGGAAATCAATTCTCCTCAGTGAGCAGGTTTTAAAGTTGTTTTGATGTAATTTGAACAGTTTTGACAAACATGCATTTCTTTATATAATAGATTTCTTTAAAAAAAAACACTTTGAAAGGTAAGCCAGGTGTCATGTTTCTTGCATCAAAGTACTTTCTTGACATAAATTGCTTGTAATGTTGAAGAGGGCTTTTTTAAAATGTATGAATGACTGTCAGACTTCAAAGTTGAAAGATGCGCTGACCTTTGTTTGCTCCCTAAATTAATTTGAAAGTTAAACATGAAATCTAGTTGCTTATTAAATTTATACAACATAGTTTTCTCCACTTAGAGATTGCTATTTAAAACTAGAAAATATAAGGGTTTTTTAATGTATGTACTGTGTGTATATACCATATAATGCACACAAGTTCTCATTTATATCAGAAATGCATGCTTTATTTCTAAAATACTGGGGTTTTTTTCTTTACCAGTAATTTATCAGGTGCCCTCTGACTAGTCAGGAAAATGGTTTAAGGCAAATGCTAAACCATGATGTATTATACTGTATGCAATGTACACAATGTTTACTTTTTCTCCATATTTTTAGGGTATTTTCTCAACTACTTTATTTATTAAAGGGGTGGAGGAGCTTGGTTCATTGTTGAAAACTTTGTGGTGAGATACATGTTTTTCATTTGATGGATTTTAGATGGTGGTCCAGATGAGCAGATACAACTAGTTTTTAATTTACATGGGGATGTTTGGGCCTGATTTTCCTGTCACTTGCACTACTGTAAAACAGATGTGTTCTTGAAGTGATGTCAGCAACATTCAGTTGGCATAACAGCCGTGGAAGTACAAGGAGAATCTGTCCTGTTAATTCTCAGTGGACATAATAAGGATGAAGAATGAATAAAACCACAGAAAGTTGATGACAGACTAAATGTAATATTATTTTTAATGATATTATTATTTCAATTTTTAATTATATGTTGTCATTTACATGTGGGAAAATACTGGACAGAAATATTTCACTTAAATTTTGTGAATATGTGCGGTGCATTAGTATTTCTATGTATACGTACACACGTATGTATGTACAGAACATGGAAAATTTTAGATGTCCACATTTTTAATATTTTCCTAATGAAATTAAATTTAAAATTGGAAATTGATATTTGAGAATTTTTTTCTCAATAGATATGCTTCCTTTCCTTTTTTAAAATAATACAGTTACTGAGGGCTGCACCTTTGAATTCCCAAATAGTTGTCAAACATAAACATGGGATAAGGTGGACATACGTGCACATATAAATAAAATTCTATCACTAAGAATATTTTTAATGTTTATTTACAGTAGGTGAGTATTTAGAAATTGCAACCCAAAGTTCATACTTAGGTGGCTATACCTACTGTATCCTCTCCACTTCTGGTTTAAGATAAAAGTTTGCCTGTTTGAAACATTTCCCAGAGATGGGTATTGTGCATTTTATCTACTTTTGCTGAAACTATGGGAATATGTATACCAGAAAATAGTGTTGAGTGCTATAGCCTGAAAACATGACTGTGAACTTGCACAGAAGGGAAGAGCAGTCACATCATGTGTAACTTGTTAAATGGCAACTACAGTCATGTAAAAATAAAATAATTACTAAAAAACTAACAAAAATGCAAAAAAATCAATAAGAAAAATAAAAAATACACCTTTTACCTTGCTGTTCTCTGGAGAATGTACCTTTACTCTTTACTGTGACTTATTCATAATCCATATGCCTCAAAGATCCAGAAAATGTATTTTTCTATGTGGAGTAAGTAAAATATGTTAATTAATCTGTTTTTCTTACAAACTGGGAATTCCTTTTCCTGCCTAATATATCCAGGAAAGAGGAGAACAAAATGGACTGATAATGTAGAAGTGCTCTTTTAAGATCTCTTAGAAAATAATTTTTCAGGTATAATAAATATATAAAGGACTAAACCATATGCAACACAAGTATCTTTTAATGCTATTGGTAGCATTTCCAGGATAATCCCTTTAAAGAAAACCATGCAACAATGTGTCAATTAAAGATTAATATTTTGGGATGTGTCTTTTCAGTTGTCAGTTGTGGAAGGTTTCTGATTTCTGCTCATTTTTCTACTGGTTAAGGACTAACTTCATATTTATCTTTAGTAAGGGGGTAAACCTCAATTTTTTTTTCATCTTTTATATTCTGTACTGAAGTGGCTACTGAACAATGCTCTCTGAACATTGTATTCATTAGGAGGTTCATTTCAAAGCCAAAATCAAAGCCTTTTTCAGAAATACTGCATGGAAAAAGGAATGGAAAACTGCTGCAGACCTTAACTCTGCAGAACTGTGGATGTTGATCAAACCACTTAATTTAGTTGATTACAGAAATCTTGGATCTTGAGGCCAAATATAAATCTGATTAGAGATTAGGTCTGAGTGTTGAAAGACAATTTAAAAAAAACACAATCAACCATCAAGAAACTCCATCTAAATGCATGTAGTTCAGTGTCAGTAACTGGACATGCCAGTTAAGTGCACAGCTGTACATTGATTTTTTTCAGAGAATGAACACGACTCTACAAAGCAATGTTTATATTATATTGCTTACATTTTCTAAATAATGCTGCATATGTGCACTACCTCTGAATGGTGCTAAGTAGAGAGCTTATCACGGAATAATAGCATGTTTTTAAAAATTCTCTATTTTTGCTTAGTAGCATTAGTTCCTTGTTATACTCCACTTACTTCAGAAAAGTAGGAATAATTTTCCCCATTATGTTAAATGTTTGGGAATGAGAAACAGAGTTTTGTGTTAGGTCCTGGAGTCAGTTCAATTCGTCTCCACTGTTCAGGCCATGCAACATAGCCAGAAAGCAGGTGTGAATGTTTTTATTAAAAGACCTTCAATACCTGTTGGGGTCTGTTTCCCTGCCCCTGGTCAGCCTCATTTCCCGATTGGTTGGTTTGTGTTCCCCGGTGGCCAAGGTCCCTGGGGTCCCGTGACTGGAGGGTTCCTGAGGAGAGCCCGGCCATGTGGCTGGAGAAATAAAGACCTCTGAAACATCTACCACGAATCTGTCCATATATACTTCCTTTCCACGGGACTCCTGGTTTGATATATGCTTGTTACAGTAATCCCCGCTGTAACAAACTGGTGGAGGAATGCGAGCAAGATACCGATCCCTGAGGAAGATTCGTGAGTAAAATAACCACTCTAGACCTCTCTCTTCCCATTTTGGTTTGGATATTCTCTCTGGACTATGGAAGAATCGTGGGAAATGGGGGTCTCTGAGCCACAGAAAAAAATGTATCTAGAAGTAAAAGGAATCCTTGAACAATAAAACAAAAAAGTAATGCAACTGGGAGATCTAGAACATTTTTTCATCTGACTTTTCAAAAGGTTCTCCTATATTTCTCGAGACTTACTTTTTGATATCGAACCTCCTGAATCTTGTGAGGGGTGTTTCTGGGACGAGAT
>NW_008237414.1:73848-81504 GCF_000691975.1 Corvus brachyrhynchos
TTTTCTACTATACCATAAACAAGACTTTTCAAGGTTGCAGGTGGCTTGGTTGTTTACATTCTCTGCTACCTCTTCTGTGAGAGAGAAAAGTCTCTCACGGACTTAGAAAATAGCAAGAAAATCCTTGTTAGCAGCATTTTTGTATCTACACTAGATAGTATGGGTTCTCCCACCATATGGGGCCTTTCAGCTTGCCTGCCACAACCTCTCAGGGACTTGTAGCTGCCGGTACTGCCTTTGCACTGTTGGCAGCTCATCCTAGGACCAAAGAAACACACGCGTAATTTATACCCACTTTCTTCCTCATTGCCTGGTCTTGCACAAGCAAAGCTCAGCTGCAACAATACATCTGGCAGTTTCTGTCATTTTCAAATGCAGGCATGGATGGAGTAGTAACCAGCAAAGATATTTTAGATTTATTGGGGAAAATGTAGTTGTCAAAAATATATCCTTACATGGACCTTCACAAAAAATACATGAATCTAGAGGCTAGGGGGAGAGGAAGACCTATACTGACATGTATGGATTTCCCACTTTTGGGTTAAATAAAACATGGTCATGCAGATATTTGCAAGCTTAAGTTTTTCAGATAGGGAACAAGACCTTTGAAATTCTCTGCGTCTGGATTGTATTTTGTCAAATGATGACAGGAATTTTCTCTAAATAAAAAAGTAAATGGGAAGCAAAATGATCTTGTACTTTCCAGCGAGATAGCACAACCTTTAACTGTGGATGGAAATGTGAAAATTAAATCTACTTTCTCTGCATCTGAATATATGGTTCTTTTTTTTTTATAATTCTAGCAGTGTTTCTCAGGATCCAGAAATATTACTTAAAAAGCAATGAAAGGCACAGCTGTCTCTTCTACTTTCACTTAGTGAGACATAACAGTAATGTGTAGTTGAGCAACTCAAGTAGTATCTAGCATGAGCATCCTGCACCAAAGTCCCTATTGCTCAGCCTCACTGCTACACCCTGCTAGCTGTGTGGAAGCTAGTCCAAATGTGGTTTCACTTGCTGTCTGTCCCAGACGCAACCCCAGAGGGTTTGTTGTTTTTTCAGAAGCTGCTGGTTCATGTTGTAGCCCTTTTGCTCCAGAGCATTCTGTGCATTTGCTGATTTGCACGCAGGAGGCAAAATCAAAGGAGAAATTTTGTTCAACAGATCTGAGAGAAGCAGAAAAATGTGTTGGTTTGATATAAGCACCTTTCCCCCACCTCTTTGAAAGAAAAAGAAGCCATGAAAGCATTATATGGGGTGATTATTTTTATCATTTGAAACTACATAGTCAAAACTTTTTTATCCTATTTTTCTTGTATTTTTCGTTTTTTGTGTCTAAGTTCTTTTCTCCTGCGTAACATGGAACATCTAAGCACAGGTTTACAATAAATGAAAGAAAGCTCTAAACTGCTTATGGAACTAGATACATAAAAATCCAATACCCTGCTCACCAGGCAGACACATCAGCAACCGAAATGTAAAGCACATAAAAGATAGCTGTAAGTATGGAGTGCTGCCTGTTGTGTCTGAATATTTCTTAGCCTCAGCAAAGGAGTCAGACAGCCAAAGGAGCTGAGAGAAGAGGCAACAAGGAAGCATCAGGGAGTATTTTGAATCTAATCTGGCTAAAACAGTAAGCAATGCAAGTATTTTCAGAAGACAGGAGTCTGTATGCTCTTTATTGTTAATGACTGCATTTCAGAAATAGAAAGTTCCTAGAACGTGTGTTTAACTCCTTAAGCCAAAATACAGTAATGTGTAAGGATTGGCAGGTTGTTTCCAAAAAAACTGAGATGATTTTTCTGCTAAAACAAAGGGATCATATACCAGGCAGAAAAACTTCCCATCAAGCCAGAGGATTTAAGTCATCACCTAGGGTAGGAGAGAGGTATTTTTCAAAGGAATTAAAGCAATATTTGGAAATTTCCCTGAGAGAACCTGAACAAAGATGAGAACAGAGTTCTGTGCAGCAGCTGCAATCTGCTTGAGTCAGACTGGGAAATCTAGCTACAAGACTTCCAGTCTGGACTAACAGGCTGGGTGTGTAACAAAGTGTGCTGTACATTCAAAGGTCCACAGAATCATAGAATAGCAGGTTGGAAGGGACTTCAAGGATCCTTTGGTCCAACCTTTCTTGGCAAAAGCACAGTCTAGACAAGATAACCCAGCACCCTGTTCAGCTGCTTTTTTAGTGTTCAATGGGGAATCCACCACTTGCTTGGGGATTATTCTAATGGCTGATTATTCTCATTGTGAAAAATTTTCCTTTTGTGTCCAATCAAAATGTCCCCAGGAGTAACTTGTACCCATTACCCCTCATATTCTCCATGTGACTCCTTGTGAAAAGGGAGTCTCCATTTTCTTTGTAGCCACTCTAAATACTGGAACATGGTGATAAAGTGTCCCCTCAGCTTTCTTTCCTCAAGGCTGAACAAACCCAGTTCTCTCAGCCTTTCCTCAGATGACAGGCTTCCCAGCCCTTGGATCATCTTTGTGGCCCTTCTCTGGACCCTTTCCAGTCTGTCCACATTGTTTTGCATAGTGGGGACCAAAACTGAACACAGTATTCCAGGTGTGGCCTGACAAATGATGAGTAGAGTGGGATAATGACTTCTTTATTTCTGTTGGTGCTGCCCTTGTTGCTGCAACCGAGCATCCTGCTGGCTCTCTGCCACAGCAGCTCACCATTCACTCATATTGAGCTCATTGTCCACCAGGATCCTATTGTGGGTTGATGCTGGCCAGATGCCAGGCACCCACCAAAGCTGCTCACTCCCCTTTGCAGCGGGACAGGGGAGAGAACATTTTAAGAAGGGTTCATGGGTTGAGATAAGGACTGGGAGAGATCGCTCATCAAATATCATCAGGTTCAACTTAGACATATGAAGTGAATTTATTACTAACAAAATCAGAGCAGGATAAAGAGAAGTAAAGTAAGACCCTTACAAACACCTTCCCCCCCACCCCTCCCTCCTTCCCAGCCCTACCTCCTCCTCCAGTGCTGCAAGGAGACAGGGAATGGGTGTTATGGTCACCCGTTGTTTCTCCCCCTGCTCAGGGAGAGGAGTCCTTCCCCTGCTGCACCGTGGGGGTCTCTCCCACAGGAGACAGTTGTCCATGAACTTCTGTGACATGAGTCTATCTCACGAGCAGCAGGTCTCTGCAACCTGCTGCAACGTGAGTCCATCCCACGGGCAACAGTACTCCTCAGACTGCTGCAGTGTGGGTCACTTCCACAGGGTGCAGTCCTTCAAGGACAGGCTGCTCCAGCATGGGAGCAGGGCCCCTCTCTCCACAGGTCTCCTGTAAGGTCACTGCCTCCCGTAGGTCACAGCCTCCTCTAGGCATCCATTTGCTCCGGCATGGAGCTCCTCCACAGGCTGCGGGTGGATCTCTGCACCCCCGTGGACCTCCATGGGCTGCAGGGGGACAGCCTGGTTCACCATGGTCTTTACCATGGCCTGCAGAGGAATCTCGGCTCCAGTGCCGGAAGCACCTCCTCCCCCTCCTTCTCCACTTACCTTGGTGTCTGCAGAGTTGTTCTTTTCACATGTTCTCACTCTGGTCTTCTCTGGATGAAATTAAAACTGTGCCACAAGTTTTGTTTTGATTTCTTCTTAAATATGTTATCACAGAGGAGTTACCACCATTTCTAATTGGCCCAGACTTGGCCAGTGGCACGTCCATCTTTGGAGCCACTGGGGATTGGCTCTGCTGGACATGGAAGAAGCTTCTAGCAGCTTCTCACAGAAGCCATCTCTATAGCCCCCCCCCACTGCCAAAACCAGGCTGTGCAAAACCAGGTCCCTTCCCACAAAGCTGTTCCCCAGCTGGGTAGATCCCAGACTGTGCTGCAGTCCTGGATTATATTTTCACAGGTGCAAGACCTTACATTTGTCCTTGTTGAATTTCATAAAGTTATTGTGTACTAGTTTGAAAACAAACCAGTGGGAGGCACCAAGTCAGAATAACAATTTAATAGGGAAGTTAAAGAAAAGGAAAGAAAAAAACTAAAAGAAAACACTGGTTCAAACTGACAGAGTCAAGATACAACCTGAGTCCCTGTTAGGCAGGGTGGTGGTAGCAGTCTGGCAGAATGTGGGGTGTCGGCATCTCTAAAAAAAGGGTCTGCTCTTCCTCAGAAGGTCTAGGGGTGGCTGTGTAGCTCCTGTCCTCTAGAAATCCAGTGGAAAAGGGTTGTCTCTGGTATTCAGAGTCTCAGATTATATCCACGATGGGATGCTTGGTTCCTCCCTCTGGGTGGAGCATCTCACAATGGGGTAATGAGTCATGAGGCCAAGTGTTGATTAGGCTCATTAACAGAAGATAGTCCAGAGGGAGTTATCTATGAGTCATGCAGCAGGACAATGATGGGCCATTAACAGCAAGATAGTCTGGGGGGAGGAGGCAAGGAAACACTGCCCCACCTGATTGCAACACCTCATGAGGATGGTGATAGAATACACTGCAACCCAGGACATATTGTTAGTCCACTCTTCCAGCCTAAGTCTTCCTGCAGGGTGGGTCTCCCTTCTGCAGTGCCCACTCCCCCACTGAGTTTGGTATCATGGGCAAACTTCATCAGGATACACTTGATCACATCTTCCAGATTACTTATGAAGATATTAAACAGCATTGGGCCCAATATCAATCCTTGGGGGACTCCACTCTTGACAGGTTGCCAGTTTGAAAAGGAGCTATTCCCTACCACCTTCTGGATGTGGCCTGTCAGCCAGTTCCCCACCCACCCCACAGACCACTTGTCTAGATCATAACGCATCAGTTTCTCTAGGAGGAAACTGGGAAAATGTATCAAAAGCCTTGGGGAAATCCAGGTAGACAGTGTCCATTGCTTGCCTCACATCAAACGAGCAGGTTACTTTGTCGTAGAAGACTATCAGGTTTGTCAAGAACAACTTGCCCGTGTGCTGGCTTTTCCCAATCACGTTTCATCTGACTTGTGATAGCTGCCAGGAGGATTTGTTCCATAACTTTCCCAGGGACTGAAGTAAGACTGATGGGCCTATAACTTCCTGAATTCTCCTTTAAGCCCTTCTTGTAGATGGGGGTGACATTAGCCTTCTTCCAGTTTTCTGGGAAGACCCTTGATCTCCACAACTTCTCAAAGACTAGGGAAAATGGCCTTTCAACAGTCAACCAGCTCTGGTAACACCCTCGGCTGGATTTAAAGCTCAGGAATAGCTACTAAATGGCTGTGGAATTCACCATGACACTGTAAATCACTCTTTAAATGTGCTGCACCAGAAGAGGAAGCCACTATTTGAGGAAGTTGTAAACTGACTTACATGACCCCTCTAAGACTAGCTCTGTGTCTTATAATAGGTAAAAGCTGGGACAGCTAATTGGAAAATAGTTAACTGCCAGCAATGGTGATGGTAGTGTTTCAGGCTATCAACATCTGGAAGGTCTTTATAGGAGAAAGTTTCACGAAGGATGTCTGGACTTCAGGCGTCTCTCTTGAAAGCTGTTTATTGCATAGGCAAAGTTACAGCATTTCAGGGAGTGGGTATCCAGAGCCAGACCTACAGCTGCCGAAGCCACCTTCTGTTCAAGTTACAAAGCATTATATACTTTTCTTTGCTGAGTATCTTAATACATAACAACAAAAAAGCACCATACACAATACCTTTACATTTGCCTATAGCCTATCATAGCTACTACCATCACCATATTATAGTCATTATTATCCAATCACAAGAGTAAGTAAGTTACAATTGAAGCTTACAGTGGAAAATTCTCAGACCTTTCTTCTTCTTGCTACATCAACATTTCTTGTTTGCCTGCGATATCTCTCTTTTTGGTAAAGACATGTTTTCTATTTACTTATGCTCTTCTTGAGACTTATTTACTTGGTGAAAAACATGTCTTTGTTTGTAGTCACATACCTTTGTCCTAAAAATCTCCTTCCAACTCATCTCCAACCTTTGCCTTTTCAGTTATTCAGTGATCAGTGTTTCAGCAAAACATCTTTTACTCTATATCAAAACTTGCTTTCATTGCTATCTCATCCTCAGTTTCTACATTCAGAGATCTTTCTGCCAAGCCTACATATCTGTGAAACTTTCTTACCAAACTTTCATCCTCCCCAACAGTCTTGGCAGATATAAGTGAAGAAATTCTAATTTACAGTGTTTCAGTATCTTTATGGGAATTTATTTTTTAAGCAAACCCGTTGACTTATTTCAATTACATGTTCATGGCCTAGCAGAAAACATCTTAGTGTAGTCTTTGGAAACAGCTAGGCCACTTCCACTAGTTGAGCTCCAAAGGGAGCAGGAGCTAAATTTTGCATTCAATCATTTAACCAAGCTGGTACTGACAGTACCAAATGCTTTCTTATTCAGACACATCCCTGAAACTGAGCATCCACTAAGGATTTCAGCAAATTCATGTATCTGGGCATCATAAGGCAGAAGGACTCTAGATCTGTTGAGCAGCTGATGGCTGGGAGAGAACCCAGGTTTATCCCAAATGGCCAATAGTGCAGTTTTGACAAATGCTCATTGGGACACACAATTTTCTGTTTAAAGTTTCTTATTGCAAATTGAGATTAAAAGCTAAAGACTTGAAGGATATTTTTTTCTGTGAAATGGGACAAAGTATTGACTTGGGACTGTAACTGCTTTTGAGTATTTAAATGTGTTTTAGACTTAATGGATGTTAGGTTGTATAGAAAGCTAAACAAAGCATATCATGGTAATCAACCTGCGGCTAATATTTTCCCCGAAAGTGTAGCCTGAGTAGATACATTCTTTTAGAAAAGTGACAAACTCCCCATAACAGAAATTTGCTCTTTCAATCAACCTCCAACTGAGTAAACATGTTATGACTGTCACTTGCTAGCATTTGGCTTTTTTTGATCCTGTCTGCTGCCCATGAGCACCAGAGGAAGTGGCCAAATGGCCAGACCTTGCAAAGGCAGCTTCAATAGTGCAGCCCAACTCAGCATGGCCTGTGCCAGACTGACCCACTGGGTGCAGTTTAATTTAAAGATGAGTGACAGAGCAGGGCAGGGTAGGGTGGAGTATGATGGAACACATAAAATGTTGTTGCAGACAGGGTGGAAATAATTTTTTCACAGTGGCAGTAGGCTGGACAAGAACCTTATGTTCCAGATATTAAGAGAAACCTTCAGCCAGTAGACATTGCACTGGATCACTTAGAGAGGCTATGACCTTCCAACAGTAGAAGCCTTCAGGAAACTATTATGAAAATGACATACCTGCTCCTGCAAGATAGGCAGATAGGCTATGTTATTTTTTATTTTTTAATGTCTGTTCAAGACTTTTTTTTTAACATGTCATTAGAAACCAAGAGGGGACTGCAATGGCTTCTTTGCCAAATTATTTTTGCAGGGCTCTGTCCACTCCAGCAAGGGTGGGGGGACATTGCTTTGAGATTCATATAACATCTGTTGTGTTGTTTAAATTGTGCTGTTAACATGCATAGCAGTTTGAGCACTGTACTGGTTTGGTCCAAAATATTACTTACTTATTTACCTTCTGTGAGATAAGAATTAGGAGAAATGCAAAGCAGGCACAAAACTTAAAATAATATAAAGAAGTTTATTAACAGACCTAAAAGAAAGGAAAAAAATCAGACCACACCTTCAGAACACTTTCCTCCCCTCACATT
>NW_008237414.1:82327-83473 GCF_000691975.1 Corvus brachyrhynchos
GGGCCCCCCCCAGTTACCTGTCCCAAGGCCGGAAGCAAGAGACAGCTTTCCCAGGGTTTGTCCATTATTAAATGTGGATCACAGAGGCATGTCAAAATTTTTAAGTGGCTTAAAAAATTGTCAATATTCAAACTAGCCAGCTGATAGGCTCTGTCAGGTCATAGAGGAAGCTGTAAGCACCTCTTTGCAAGAAAATCACTTCCGGAGCTATGCTAACCCATGAAAAGCATGCACTGATGATTTTTGTATGCTAAGAGCTCAGTTACATTTCTGATGAAACTTAATGGGATTAAAATAAAGTACTGAGGAGGAAAAATTATAGGTAGTATAAATGCTTTGTATGAATTGCACGAGTCTTCAATTTCTTCTTATTCCTGTGACATTCAAACAGTGTGATGTAAATTAGTAAAGTTTAAAATAAAATAATTATGTAAACACTGAATTATGTTTGAAAGACCATGCATGTGCTTGGCCTTATATAAGCAATATGGGCAATAGTGAGATGTCTCAGAAAAGTCAAATCTGCTGCCTTCTGTGGTGAGAAGAAAGTGAAGATAATACAGGTGATAGTCTGTGGCACAAGTCTCCGACAGCACACAAATATAGTAGGAACAAAGGGAGAAGGCAGCAGATACAGGGACTGACCTTGAATGCAAGTTTTGTTTTCTTTTACCAGAGTTTTGGTTGATTAATGACGAGAGAATGAACCCCAGTGATATGCAGAAAAGACTCCACTACCGGAATAAGTAATAAAGTAGGTATGTTTATTCCAGCGCTGGGACGCATGGGGGATAGTTCCTCCAAAGTCATGCGTGCCAACAGCAGCATTCAGCTTGGTATATATCGGGTTACAGACTCCATATTCATTGAGTTTCCCAATACACCTATACATATTTGTCAAATTTCCTGCGCATTCACTCGTCGGAGGAAATAACTTTCCGGGATGGGACTATGCGATTATCCAAATTTATTGTTTAAAATAACAAAACACATCAGTCAAGGCGTGAGATTTTACAATACCTCTGAATAATGGTGATTAGTCACAAGATTTAGAGTTACATCATAATTTATAACTTTCTAATCCAATAGGCACTTAAAACGACACTTTGTTTTAGATTTATGACCTATCACCTGTGGCACTTCTCA
>NW_008237414.1:84834-89892 GCF_000691975.1 Corvus brachyrhynchos
AACATTCCTCTTGGTAATTGCAGAGGAATAGAGTTAGGTGCAGATATGAGACTACAAGTACTATTACACCAAAAGGAGTGGTTCTTATAGACAGGGTGATGTGGAGAAACATCAGTGATTGATTAGTGTTTGTAGAATGGAACTCAACACAGAATTTTACTTTTACAGAACTAAGGATTTCCAATTCTTCGGGTTCATCAGAGCTTTTAGGAAGATAGGAAGTTCACCATTCCCATGTATTTACTGGGGTATAGTGTTCCCAAACTTTTGATCCTGCAAAGGTACCTCGTAAGGCCCTGTCAATCTTCTCTGGGATTGGCCAATTCTCTATTGGAACATTGACTAGACAAGTTGAAAATGGATTTTCTGGAGTTGTGGTAGACAGACATAGAGTATCCAACCCTGAAGCATTAGCTAAAGTCACCCAAACATTGGTCTTAGGTTGATTGACCAGCAAAGCTACCCCACCGAAAGCAAACAAGACAAACAAAGCAAAAAACAAACTTAACATGTGATTAAATTTCATGTTTCTTGAAAGTTCTCTTGGCAAAAGACTCCTTCTCAAATCTCAATCTCTAAAGGAATTTGTAAGAATATTTTTTGTATTTCCCAATTTTATTTCCACTTCATCTAATGATGAGGCACAAAAATGTTTTATACCTTCTTTACATAGAAAAATGAATATTATTTGCCAAAAGATCTTTACAACTAATTTGCTTATGCACTCTTACATTGACCTAAACCCTAAAATTTACAGCTTTAACAATAAAACAAGAGATTGCAGGTATGGGCTGTAGTCTCTGCGAAGTTCATGTCTGCGTACTCTCTACTCGTAGAGTTGTCAACTTCTTTCTGCACGTGATATGGTTTCACATTCTTCGCAGGAAGCCACCTAGGTCCCGTACCTGTAGAAACACAAGCAAACCCTTTGCCCCAGGTTATTAATGGGAATGGACCTTCTATTTGTCCTGTTTCTGGATTTCTAATCAGAACCAAAGGATTTTCTCTTAATTTTGCGTGTGTGCTATTAGAGAAATGCCTAAATATTGGAGGATCAGGCTCTGCAGAAGAACTATTCAAAAAGTTATAAACATACAAAGCTTTACTTAAGCGCATCTTCTGGATGAAGTGGAATGTTGAAAAACAGTCCTTTAAATCAATGAAAACTAATGACCAATCTCTTGGGATCATAGAGAGAGAAGGAAGTCCAGGTTGGTGAAGTCCCTTATCTCTAAGCTGTATCAACTTGTGGCATTGCTTGAGAATTGCTTACAGCAAGAGCATTAAGTGCTGTTACAAGTCTTTTATCCAACATCTCATCTTGAGCAGTGTCTTGGGGTGACCTTATGATGTGTATCCCATATCGCTGCCTATGCCCAGAAATTAATTCTTGTGCCTTTCTATGCCTCTAAACTGAGCATGAGAGGGGGAAGGAAAAAACTGATCAAAACTTTTTCAAAGCAGTTTGCAGCTTGTTCAAGGTCACACAGAGACAGCGACTTTTTTTTCCAGCTGCGGCAGGGGAGGGAGGAGGCACCCGGCTTGCTGTTTTTTTCCAGTCATCTTTTGACCAGTTGTTCAGCTTCTTTTTCTCTGGAGAGAGACTGAGAGTTGAATTTTTCTTCCCTTCCATGGAATTTCAGATTTTCTCCCTTTTCCACTGGACTGCTACAATATTAGAACACATCAGGAGGACTTTCCACCAAGCGCAGAGGGCCTGGCTGTGGGCCAAGCCCTAGCTCCGAAGAGACCAAAGGGAGGACTCTAAAACTTTCCCAGGTTTTTCTCCACAGCGAGAGATTTTATTATTTAGCATTATTTTCCTTTTCCCGTGTGTTTGTTAAATAAATAGTTTTATCTCCTTCACTTTCCTTCGAGGAAATTTTTTTTTTTTCCCTGAACCTGGTGGGGGAGGGGTGGTTGTGTCTTCCCTCAGAGGATATATTTCTAAATTCGGCCAAACTGGAACAGGCAGTGACTTCCCTGGCCTCAGTCTCCTTACCTAGTAGGGAAATAAGGACCCAAAGATGCTTTGCTACTGGGGAGCCACTCTGGAATTACAGGGGGAACAGCTACAGTGAGTTCAGCTGGAAAGTCTCACAGAAGCTGGCAAGCACAAGGACTGCCTGAGAGGGCTGAGCTCCTTACACAGCAGCCTGTGTGTAAAGCAAAGGTTCACAGACAACCAGAACAAGATACTCATGGTCAAGACTGACACTTGAGGAAGAGATGTCACAGGAACAGAGAAGCCAGGCACAGCCAGGCAGGTACAGCTGGGGGATGTGTCACCCTCCCCAAGCCTGGTCCCTGGGAGGTGACAGCAGAGGGCACTCAGGCTGCAGGCAGGAGCTGCTGGGGTTGCCGGCTCTCTCCATGCCAAGCGATGCACAAGAGATGTAATTGTACCGCTCTGGATGTTGCATTTTGAGTCTGTTTCTGAGCACTGCACCTTGTTTCTTCTGGCTGAAGCTTAGGCCCGAATGAGTGTTTTCTTCTTGTCCTGTTGCAGTGCCTGCAGGCATGGTTTGCAGTGCAGCCTTTGCTGCACAGACCCTAATGCTTATCTCTGCCATCCAGGACACCCATACACATTCTGGAAGGATTGTTGTCTCTTGGGCAGCAGACACAACACACCTCTCTTGGATGCAGGCAGCCTTTTAAACTGCAATGAGTAATCAGAGCAGTGAAAGCTGTCTGAACATAGATCAAGGCCTTTCAAATTCAAGTGGAAGCAGCACAATTTGCTCAACACTATCCTAAAGCATTGACGTATCACTCAAATTAGTAACACACCTTTCCTTGCAGAGTATTTTCTAACCTTAATGCAGCCCACAAGACTCAGAAGAGTCTCACCAGAGCAGCAGGGCTGTCTGTGTCTCCTGGTACACCATGCCCAGGCACTCACAGCCCCTCTGCCTACCTCCTCTGCATGCAGAGCTCTGCAGCCCTCCCTAACCAGGCAGGAGCCCCAGACACATCACACATGGCCTTGGCTGACCTCCTTTGCAGTCACTCAGAGCAACTCATCTGCAGCTGGTATCTGTGCAGACCCATTAATCACAGTGCAATCAGTGCTCCCAGAGAGGCTCCAATAAAGCCATAAGAGCACTCGTTGGACTGACGGATCGTGGGGAAACACATCTCACTGCAGCAGGAACGGGCTGGGCGCTGACAGGGAGGGGAGGAAGCTTTGGCAGCAACATGCCTCCCACAGAGCACATTGCAGATGTACCATGTTCAGAAGCACTGAAATGCACTGGGGTATATATACCCAAGTTTCCCTGAGCACAAAGCTTCTTCTCTGAAGAGCTGAGGGAGGAGTAGAGAGTAGAGTAAGGATGGTATTAGAGCTCTGCTACTTTCAATCCTTGCAAAAGGTCCTGAAGTCAAGAAGTGCTATTTCTACCTCACCACACATAGTGCAGCTCCTCTCATTAATATTGACACATGACACTCTGCAAAATGAAGCAGATAAAATCCTGATCCAGATATGAGTAATGACTTTGCATTTTTTTGTAAATTAAACCTAATCTTGTGTTGACTGTGCTATACAAGGCAAAAGAATGGAACAGATTAAGATGAGATCTTGTTCACTCTTGCTGAACAAAAGCCAATTAATTGTCAGCAGGATTATCATGAAGTCTTTCTTCTCTCAGACAAATACAATCAGATGGAGTCTGTGTGCTGGTGCAGGAGGCTGGTGTATTGGTAACTCTGCCTAGACAGATAAAAACACCGCAAAGACTCAGTTACCCACACAGACACTCCTACCTTGCCTTTCCTCAGTCTCTCCTGCCAACTTGCACACAGGAGAGAGATGCGTTGGACCGGCTTTTGGGATCCTGGCGTTGTTTCCAGCAGAAAGAAAAATGGCCAAAGAAAAGAACCAGCAGCTCCTTTCTCTGCAGCTTCTCTCTGTGAACGCCGAGAGCGAACTGACCCCACACCCAGGTGAAACAAAGGAGTAGCCAGGCCCACCCCACCCCCAATGGGCAGCTCTTTTATCTTTCTTAAGTACAGCCATTTGTCCCCTAGCAACATGCATATGGGAAAAAATTCCTTTAACAGGAAAAAAAATAGGAATAAACTAAAACCCCAACACTAACCTACCCGGTCCCAGCCTCCACCCAACCTTGAAGGCAGTTCTCCTACCAGCGTGCTATGGGAGAAATCAGCCCACGATCCTGCTTCAAGCTTCCTTTCAGCTTTAGCTGCCGCTTTATCACCCTTCCTTTCAGGGTATGACTAAATCGTGCTCACGTCAACTGGGGGCATCTTCATCCTGACTCCGACCTCACCGCCGTAAATCCGCCGCACACCAGGCACCAATTATCAAATTTCCCGCGCGTTCACTCGTCGGAGGAAATAACTTTCAGGGATGGGACTACGCGATTACATGGATTTATTGTTTAAAATAACAAAACGCATCAGTCAAGGCGTGAGATTTTACAATACCTCTGAATAATGGTGATTAGTCACAAGATTTAGAGTTACATCATAATTTATAACTTTCTAATCCAATAGGTACTTAAAATGACACTTTGTTTTAGATTTATGACCTATCACCTGTGGCACTTCTCACTGCAATGCAGCTGTCTTGACCAATAAGTTCTCATGTCACGTACACACAGATGTTTCTTTTATACCATCTACATTCTTAACTTAAACTATATAAAATCACACTATTATATTTTAAAACCCTCCACCAAAACACCCAGTGTACAATTTTACTTATAACTATAGGAACACAGGCTTGTAATCCTTTTGCTTAAGATCTATAAATCTCTGTCAATTAAGCCAGACCTAGTCTCTTCCAGGGTTGTAAATCAAAACCTCCTTTTGCAGGGAGGGGTCCCGGGTGCAGAGGAACCAGCCAGAGTCATGACATGATCACCGATACGATTTGAGCATCGTGATCCAGTTTTATTGTTTACTTACACCAAGTTATACTTTGCAAAGTTCACACCCCATTCCCACGAAACAGCCTCTAAGCAGCGGGGGAGCTGACCAGTGTATACCTTTTCCCAAGGCTGGTCAACGCCGCGCGGCACGCAACGG
>NW_008237414.1:91424-91888 GCF_000691975.1 Corvus brachyrhynchos
CTTATTAACATTTAATTGACTGGTAGTGGGAGGCTCGAATGTCATGTAACCATCCCCAGTTTGGTTTGTGGAACCCAGTAGATCTAACTCTTCTGGTGTTCCCATGGTGACATTGATGCTTTTCAAGAATGCACCTTGCCAGCAGGCACACTACTGTGCAGGCTTGAGTCCGATCAGCACTGAACAATTGCCATTGTTTGTGGTGTCCCCTATCAGGGAGCTGTTGTCTAGCATCCCTCGGAAGTCTTGTAGGTTAAAATATGGGACCCCGATTAAACAGGTGCGAAATGGGTCCCCTGGCGTGGCCAGGCTCAAACACATGGAGTCTTGCCCCGTTAATACAGCTATGGTGACCCACATGTTTTGTCTCTTCTGGATGGCTGTTAACATTGCGTGGGACCCGGTTAGGATGCTTACAAGAAGCAAACCTCTCAGAATGCGCTCAGGGGCCACCACATGGTGCT
>NW_008237414.1:95420-95727 GCF_000691975.1 Corvus brachyrhynchos
TGCTCTTGGAGCTCTTCAGAGAGCTCAGTTGCATCCTTTAAGGCTGCTGACAAACGGTCGATGAACTGACCATATGGTTCTGACAGCCCCTGTCGGACTGCTGCATACGGGGGACGCTTCTTCTTTTGAGGTACTGACAACAAGGCTTTGTGGGCAAGAGTCTGTGACAACTGATGAATGACTGTGGGCATGGTCAGCTGCATTACTGTCGCTCCATAAGCCCCACTCCCAGTTAGCATGTCAGCTTGGAGTGCATACAGTGGGTCTCGTGTGTCACCTTGGTGTTTGCTAGCTTCTTCTTGTGCTA
>NW_008237414.1:98339-98808 GCF_000691975.1 Corvus brachyrhynchos
AAAGATTGGACAACCCAGGGTTGCTGAGGAAAAGCCCCTGAACTGGCCCCTGGCTGCAGGCAAGCCCGAAAAGCACCTGGCTGCAGGCAGCCCTGAAAGTCCTTGGCAAAGGTATACACTGGTCAGTTCCCCCGCTGATTAGAGGCTGTCGAAAGGTACTGGGCGTGAATCTTTGCAAAACGTAGATATAAGCTTGCATAGTTGAACAATAAAGGGAGAACGATGCTCAAATCGTATCGGTGTATGTGTCGTTACTCTGGCCAGCGCTCCGGACTCGGTCCCTGTCGCAGGTTCGGTTTGTAACCGGGTGGGAACACCAATTTAGTGTAGTGGTTTGGTCCAAAATACTCATTACTGTTTATCTGCTGTGAGATAAGAATTAGGAGAAACGCAAAGCAGGCACCAAACTTGAAAGAATATAAAGAAGTTTATTAACAGACCTAAAAGAAGAAAAAAAAATTATACCACC
>NW_008237414.1:100147-104180 GCF_000691975.1 Corvus brachyrhynchos
GAACAATACCCTCTGCTTGCAAGCGGTCCAAGGGTCAGAGCAGACCCTACTAGCTCAGCAGAAGGGGTCCAAAGAGTAGTTTTTAGAAGTTAAGATGTAACACTCTATGGTAATATAAGAACTCTTATAGGCTGTATGTAAATGCTATAGGATTTGTATCTTGTATTAGATTGGTTAGTGACAATTAGAATATTCAGTACAGAAGATGATTTATTGTATTGTAACCAAGACTTCACCATTCCTCTCTTACTCTTCGCACACTCTTACACTCTCTCTCTCTTACTCTTACTCTTACTCTCTCTCTCTCTCCTTACTTACTTGCTTACTCTCTTGCTCTCTTGGGCCTGCTCAGAGCTGCCAGCTGCAGCTCTAAGCAGTGCCCCTATACCCACGCCCTTTGCAATAAACCGCATGTTCCAAGATCTGACTATAGAGATCTCTCGTCACCGTCCCCGTCAGTCCCGACCGTCCGTCCGAACCACCCCCACCCAGGCACCTGCACTCTCTTTTCTCTCTCTCTCTCTCATATTTACTATCAAATAAAACCCATACTATTGTCACTGGCATATGGTCTCATTTGCACCTTAATTCGGGCAGAGGCATTTCTAAGAACTTCAATAACCAGATTGTAACACTGGCTTAGGATGCATAATATCATATTTTTTAAAAGAAAAACAGCCAACCTCAAAAGTGATGCTTAAGAAGAATAAAAAACCCTTCATATATCCTAGATGTTGCCGTGAACCATGACCAACCCCAGGGCCAGCCCCAAAAGCCTTGAACATTCATAATGCTGTGAAAAATACATAAATCCGTGCCTTACCTTTAGCCGCAGCTTCCTTTCCCCATATTTCTCATATCCAACCGCTTTCCCAGAGTGATCTAGTCTTCTCTTGGTTCTTCGGCAGCTGATTGGTCTCTGTTACTCCTCCCCGCCTACCCCTTCCTCCATTGGCTGTAATCCCTTCTCCCCGCCCCAGTAACACCCCCTAGCTGATGTATCATTGATTACTGTGTGCTTTCCACGCCTGTTTGTCGGGGTACAAAACTGCCCCACACGGCCGCATGGCTTGTCTTTCCTCGTGGTTTTTTACCCTGCAATAAACTCTCTTCCCCCACGTGGAGTCCCTCTGCTTTATCCTACCTCCTTTGCACGCACAAGACATCGGGGAGCGGGGCGAACCCGAGCTGGTGATTCGCCCGCCCCCCCACACACCGGGATTGGACTCCATCTGTCCCACTCGGGGCAGGCAGCAGTTTGCTCAGTGCCAGGACCTCGCGCTAGCCATGGGAAGGCATCGTAGCACCTAGAGAAGTAACTTAATACATGAAAACACAGTCAGAAAGTGAATAAAATAAGACTGGACGATTGGTCATTTCTAAGGGATCTGGAACCTCTGTGAATGAGAGAATGAAATTTAAGTTGATGCATATTCCATAACACTGCTGTTTACCTTACATTTTTGCTATTTTAGTGGCAATTCAGTATTTTGTTTCTTGTTCCCACTCATAAAACGATTTTTCAGTCCTCAGATAATCATTTGTCCTGATGCCATGAAGATTTTTTGCCTGTTCTTTTATACCCCTGTTATACCTTTTTTACAACTTCTGTATTCTTAGTGCTTTTTGCCTACATTCTTGGACTTGTTTGTCAAGCTGCATTCTGTAAACTAAGATAGAACCATCAAGGGGAAGGCTCCTTGGGGAGGGGGGCTCATTCAGGCCTCTCATTGGGGAATTTTTGATAGATATGCTGATTAGTAAGACCTATAATGTTATACCCGATGTTTTGAGGGGGTGTGCATTGCGGTGTGCATTTCAGTGCATTTGACCTGGAGGTGTACACCTAAGGATCCTTAAAATAAATACCAAGGTAAAATCCCTTTTCCCCTTCTAACCGTGTTTGACTCTTGATTTTAAGACCAGGAAAAGGCATCAGTTACTGGCGACCACGAAGGGAGTCTTAAGACCTTGAGACTCACAGTCTTGGGTTGGAACACATCTTGCTTTGCCCCTCTCTTTGCCGGCAAATTACAGAGGGGACAGACCTACAATCCAGGACTGTGACCAGGACTTTAGGACCCAGCACAGAAAGGCAGAAGCACAGAAAGGGAGGTGAGTGAAAAGGGGATCGATATTACCGATATTCTGCTAGCACAAGGGAAGGAGATCTCCGAGGGGGTTGGAAAGGTTGGGGGAAAAGAAGCCCACAAAAGGGGAAAGCTTAAACTTTTCCCCTGCAAGCTGGAAAGGAGGGGATGCCCTCTGTGGAGTCCACAAGAGCCCAGAGGCTGCACTCCACACAGCCGCAGGAGTGGCTCAGATGTTTAAGAAGTTGGTTGGTTGGTTAGTTAGTTGGGACATCGGGAAGCTGTGGGTTCTGTGAGGATTTTCGACCCCCACATGTCCTCCCCGGATGGGGGAGAAAGTCCTTGCCAGGAATAAGAGACGAACGGGTCTTTTGGAATTTCTTGGTCTTCACATTGTTTATTATATCTTATCAGTAATTTACATGCCGGCAACATAGCGTGAAGCAGTGCAAATACCAAAAAGCAAATGCAGGAAAACTCGAGGCTTTTTAAAGGTAAACTAACCAATGGTCACTAAAAGCGTACATTATTTTTACTTTTCTACCAATGCCTAATTAACTATCCTTTCACGTAGCCCCGTACTGCGGCATTTTCTAACCAATCATTCTGTACTACCAACACTGCAGAAAATGGAGTAGGTGAAGAAGAAGGAAGGAACCTGAAAAACTACAAGGATCCTCCATCTTGCTTTCATCTACTTACTATACTAATAAACCTAAAAACTCTAAATTTTTCACTCTGTAACAAACTATATATTCTACTACCACCTAACTCACACCCTTGTAGATTCTAGTTCAGGCCTTGGCAGCTTTCTCCATGGATGAAGGTTAAAAACAGTGTTTTCCAGGGGGCTGAGTCTTTCAGAACAGGCAGAGAAACACTCCCTGCACTTTGGGTTCCAACATGTGGATACAAAAATGCTGCTAGCAAGGATTTTCTTGCTATTTTCTAAGTCCGTGAGAGACTTTTCTCTCTCACAGAAGAGGTAGCAGAGTTATGTAAACAACCAAACACCTGCAACCTTGAGAAGTCTTGTTTATAGTATAGTAGAAAAATATTTTGACAATGGATGCTTTAGGATTTTAGCCAATCACCCCCAAGGGGTGGCTGATCCATGTCCAATAAGACTATGAAGGAAAAAGTCTATAAAAGAGTTTGTAAAATAATTAAATAGATCAATCTTGCTGCACAACTCCTGCCTGCGGGATCTTCTCTCTTCCTCCTCCCTATGGCTGCGGGACACGGTGATATACCCTAGGGCTGCAGTAATACAACAGGTTCGAACGAATCCTGTTGAGACCAGATTTTCCCCCGCGCCTTTACTGTTTGCTAAAACTAGTTGCTTTTTACTATTTTAAAGTGCTGTTTTGAAGTGTTTGTGAAATAAGCTAGATAAACTGCCTGGGAAGTCGGAATTCCGAGGCCGGATTGCAGGCTGAATTCCAGAGTTAAAAGTTTCCCTCTGGCAGAGTTTTTCTGTCTGTGAGCAATCATGGGTGGTGTTTTTTCAGATAAAAAAGAAAAAATCCCTCCTAACAGCCTATTAGTGTTGATAATAAAACACTGGAAATGGCTGACAGGGCGAAAAACTACTTTGGACACTTGAGAATGGATCAGACTGTCCTCATGAGTTTGGCCCACTTTAAAGTTAAGTCAAAGAAATTGGCCTCGCTATGGGAGTTTGGAAAATAACATCATTACTGACCTGATGGTAGAACTGAGATAATTACGTAGGTTTGATGATCTAAGATATGCAGAACTTTTTACTATGTATCTGAACAGGGAAGAAGCATATGTAGTAGAGATAAGTAATATGGAAATGACTTTGAGGAGGAGAAAGGGAAAGAAAAAGCCGTAGCAAGCTACCTCGCATGCTAATACAGACAGAGAAATCGATATGACAGATCTAGATATGGTGGCCCCAGCTTTGCGCAAGGGGGGGG
>NW_008237414.1:104923-106028 GCF_000691975.1 Corvus brachyrhynchos
TGGAACAAGTTTTAAAACCAATGAACCAATTTCAATTAAAAGCGAATGGGATGATTTTGATACAGATGGTTCCCACGGGGAGGGTGGTAGAAGAAGGGGCAGGATAGCCCGAGAAGCTATGAAAGCAGTTGGTCCCGTCGCTAAACACACAAAGTTCAAAGCAGATAAAGGGGGGGAGGAAGAACTTTCATTAGAAGCACCTCTGAGACAGGCTGTGGGAAATCAAGGAGTGATTTATATAAAGACACCGTTCTCCCTCGGAGAACTACAGTAGTGGAAAAAATCAATTAAGAAGTACAGGGACAACCCAGAGAGAGTAGCTATGCATTTGGAAATAGCCATAAAATCCCAAAACCCATATTGGGGTGATCTAAATGTTATGCTAGATTAATTATTGGATAATACAGAGAGAGAAATGGTCAACAAAGCTGCTATATCTGCTATAAGAACTCAAATTGACACTGGGAGTCGCCAAGGGTCAGTTAATGATATCTATCCCCTAGCAAACCCTGGCTAGGATCCCAATGTCTCAGAACAGATGGAAAAGCTGAAGTGATACAAAAAATGAGTGGTGGTTGGGTTAAAAAGTGCCGTTCCTAAAGCAGTGAATTGGGCTAGGTTATGAGATCAAACAAAATCCAAATGAGACCCCCACAGAGTTTCTAAATAAGCTTAAAGACGCTGCAGAAAAATCCCCTCCCCTAGACTCTGACTCACCTGAGCAGCAGATACACCTGGCCTACCTGTTTATAGGTCAATCAGCTCATGACATAAAGAAAAAGCTGCAAAAGACAGATGGGCCACCAGACATAAGTAAATTGTTGAATGTGGCCTGGAAGGTATATGTAGCGGGTTCGGTTTGTAACCAGGGAGAAACACCAATTTAGTGTAGTGGTTTGGTCCAAAATACTCATTACTGTTTACCTTCTGTGAGATAAGAATTAGGAGAAATGCACAGCAGGCACCAAACTTGAAAGAATATAAAGAAGTTTATTAACAGACCTAAAAGAGGGAAAAAGGAAAAAAAAAAATCATACCACACCTTCAGAACACTACTCCTCCCCCCCACCTTTCTCCCTTCTCCCAGTGACAATGTAAAAAGACA
>NW_008237414.1:107273-107888 GCF_000691975.1 Corvus brachyrhynchos
TAAGTGGCTTAAAAAATTGTCCATATTCAAACTAGCCAGCTCATAGAGGAGCTGTAAGAACCCCTTTGCAAGAACATCACTTGCGAGACTATGCTTTGCTAACCCATGACATTCTACCAGAACAGAGACTTAGCACACAAAGATAAGCATAATAAACCCCACTATAAGAAGTATGATACGGGAAAGTCATCTGACACATCAAAAAGGGGTCCCCCTTTTCCCCTAGCTGAGGACCAGTGCGCAATTTAAAAGAAGCAGGGGCACTGGAAATATGAGCATCCATCACAAGCAGAAAAGAAGCCCCCAGTTCTGGAACTAACTGTAAATACGGACCAACGGGGACCAAAGGCAACTTCCCCAGCAGAGCCTTCGGTTGTAGCTAAGCTGGGGAATGATGATGTTGAGTTTCTGGTTGATACAGGGGCAACATATTCTGTGTTAAATACTTTAAAAGGTAAACTGAGTCAAGACACTGTGGATATGATTGGAGCTACAGGGGTAAGTGAAACAAAGCCTTTTTTCCAACCTTTAACATTTAAATTGGGAAAACACTGGGTCACTCACCAGTTCCTGTATATGCCAAATTCCCCAATGCCATTATTGGGCAGAGATTTA
>NW_008237414.1:109297-112734 GCF_000691975.1 Corvus brachyrhynchos
AAAAAACAGGGCTGGGAACAAAGAGGGAGTTTGAAGATTTGCAGCTGTTCAGATAAGACCGGGAGAGAAGGGAGGTGAACTCAGAATTCTTTTAATCATAACATAACTGTAGAAGCTTGCCAATGCAAGTCCAATTATGTAGAAGTAGAAATTCGCTTTGATAAGTTTTAAGCCACTTAAGAGTTAACAAGCTGGTATACTATATAAGTGCCTCTGGTTTGCTAATAAACAGAGTTTGCTCTTATCAACCACATTGGTTTTGGACTGCAATTTTCTCCCCCTGCCGGAGCCACCGGGCCTTTCCTCCTTTTACAATTCCAACAGCTGCCCGCCACAACATAGACACCCTCAGGCTGTCTGGCAAGAAAGTTTATTAGCCAAGGCAGGAAATACGTGACACCCTGCACATCTGCAATGACCACCGCTCTCCCCTCCCTTGGTCACCACATCACTCTGTCATTGGCCCGTGCTCACCCTCTCCACCTACCTCTCTCCCCATTGGTTAAGTTGTATGCATCCCCGACTATGTAACACCCCTTGTCTGTTCTGTTATTGGATGTTCTATGATTGCTCCGCCCTGAGCAGTGGGGTAGAAAATCCCCTGCCAGGGACGTTTTCTTGGCTCTTCTCGTCCCCTCTCTCCCAGGCTCAAATAAACCCGTTCCTGTCCCCCCGAGAAGAGTCCCTCATTGCTTCGTCTCTCCTTGCGCCTTTTCCATCAGTGGCTAAAGGGAGCCTTGCCTGGACCTTGCTTAGCCTCCTGCTCTCCCTTGGCGCCCGTCCTATGCTACTGTGGCAGGCAAGGCTATTGCCTGGTGCCCAGCCCACGAGCTAGCCACCCGGTGGGCACCGCGGCACTCCAGTATGTTGATGATATCTTGATAGCAGCCAAGACACGAGATGACTACATCCAGTTTACTGTAAGTCTGTTGAACTTTTTAGGCCAAAGTGGGTATTGGGTCTCGAAAGAGAAGGCACAGGTTGCCAGGGAAACAGTAGTATACCTGGGCCTGGAAATTTTCCATGGACATGGACAACTCAGCAGAGAACAGAAGGAAGCCATCTGTCTACTTCCAGAACCCCATAACCTAAGGGAGATGCAGGCCTTCCTGGGAATGGAAGGTTGGTGTTGCCAATGGATATCAAACTACGGTATACTGGTGTCTTGGGGTGACTTTATGATGTGTATCCCCTATCGCTGCTCTATGCCCAGAAAATTAACTTTGTGCCTTTCTGTGGCTTTACACTGAGCCTGAGAGGGGGGAGAGGAAAAAAAACGAGCAAACTTCTCAAAGCGGTTGTTCAAGGACACACATACAGACTCCTTTGCTTCTAACAGCAGCAAGAGGGGAGGAATCACCCTGCTTGCTTTTCAGCCAGCTTTTGTGCCTTTTTCTCTGGAGAGAGATGGAGAGTTGAACTTTGTTTTTCCTGGGACTTTGGTTTTTTCCCTTCTTTTTTAGACTGTTTCAACATCAGAACACATCGGGAGAGTTCTCTACTGAGGCCCGGGGGTTCCACAGCAAAGGTTTTATTATTTAGCATTATTATCCTTTTCCTGTGTGTTTGTTAAATAAATAGTTTTTATCTCTTTCACTTTTCTCCGAGGAAAATTTCTTTTTTCCCCAAACCTGGTGGGGGAAGGTGGTTATAACCTGCCTTCTATCAGAAGATATTTTTCCTCCAAATTTGTCCAAACCGGCACACATACATAACTCTATGTGTCACTCCTCTTCCATGGAATAAAACGGAACAAAATTGAGAAACAATCAAAAACCACCTCCAAGGAGCCTTTGATAAAGCCCTAAGACAAGTTATCCACTCACTTCACACTCAGTTAAAAGATCAACTTAGAGATTTGCAAACTCTAGAGGAGCAAAAGGTACTGACAGACTTAAAAAATGATCTTACTTGGCTAAATCCAAAAAATTGGTTTTCAGGAATAAATTTACGAGTTTGGGTTTTTATTGGATTAGGTTGTCTAGCAGCGATATCTTTTTTAATTTTCTGTCTTGTCCTTTTCAACATAATCAGTCGTTAAAGGCACACAAAAACAAGCTATGGTTGCACTTGCTTTGTCCATGACTCCAAAAAATAAAAAAAAGAGGAGTTGTTAGGTTAACAGGTGCTGGTATAAGGAAAGAGTTAAACAGAGAACGACAGCTGGAGCACCAGCAGTACCAGCAGAAGGTCTCTCTGACACAGCATGCACCTGAGATAGAACTGAATGAATGAGTTTCTACTTCTATGTCGACATAAGACACACATGCTTTACTCACGCTCTTCACGCTCCTTTACCATAGCCTTGGAGAGAACAATAGAAAATGTTAAGAAGACAGATTTATTGTAGGACTGTGATCACGACTGTAAACTGTAACCAAAAAAGCTCTTAGAAGTAAGGATATATATACTGATGCTTCTGAATAAACCTTAGATTCACCTGCATCTCTGCTGTTGGTGGGTCTCGTTCCTTCATGTATCACAGAGGACTCCTCCCCCTGCTGCACCGTAGGGTCCCTCCCACAGGAGACAGTTCTCTGTGAACTTCTCGGATTTGGCTCCATGTCATGAGCAGCAGCTCCCTGCGACCTGCTGCAACATGACTCCCTCTCATGGGCAACAGTCCTCAAACTGCTGCAGCGCGGGTCACTTCCACAGGATACAATCCTTCAAGGACAGGCTGCTTCAGCCTGGGAGCAGGCCCCCTGTCTCCATGGGTCTCCCACCGGATCACAGCCTCCTCTAGGCATCCACCTGCTCCAGCATGGGCTCCTCCTCCACAGGCTGCGGATGGATTTCTGCATCCCCTGTGGACCTCCATGGGCTGCAGGGGGACAGCCTGTTTCACCATGGTCCTCACCATGGCCTGCAGAGGAATCTCTGCTCCGGCACCTGCAGCACCTCCTGCCCCTCCTTCTTCACTGACCTTGGTGTCGCCAGGTTGTTTCCCTCACATGTTCCCTCCCCTTCTCTGACTAGAATCCAAAATCTTGTGACTTTGTTTTGATTTTCTTCTTAAATATGTCATCAGAGAGGTGTTACCGTAATTTCTAATTGGCCCGGGCTTGGCCAGAAGCACGTCCATCTTCCGAGCCATCAGGGACATGGTGGAAGCTTCTAGCAGCTTCTCACAGAAGCCACCTCTGTGGCCCGCCCACTACCAAAAACCAGGCTGTGAAAAATCAAGACACCCGAGTAAGATTTGCATGTGTCATTTGTGGGAAACTTTTGAGTAAGCATTCATTGTTCTGAATCCCTAAACTGGCCTTTGCAGTCTCAGTAAAGTAAATGTTTGTCTTGGGGTGACTTTATGATGTGTATCCCATGTTGCTGCCCTATGCCCAGAAGTTAACTTTGTGCCTTTCTATGCCTCTAAACTGAGCCTGAGAGGGGGAAGGAAAAACTGAGCAAAACTTTTTCAAAGCAGTTTGCTTCCA
>NW_008237414.1:113121-117516 GCF_000691975.1 Corvus brachyrhynchos
GGTCCAGCCCAATCTGAATCCCTGCATACAGTAGATGGAGATAAGGTCCCAGTAGTGCATGTCAGAGGTCTGTTAGGAAAGACTGTGTGGATAAATTCTGCCTCGAGTACAGACAAACCCATCCGTGGGGTTGTTTTTGCGCAGGGACCTGGTTGCACATGGTGGATAATGCAGAAAGATGGAACAATACGTTGTGTACCACAGGGGGATCTGATTGTTGGGTGAAAACCACCTGTAATGTGAAATGCCTGTGTACCACTGCTTGCTGAGGGTCACTGTTTGTACATTGCTGTGTATATATATATGTATGTACTGATGTGTGTGTGTGTAGAGTTCAAATATCTTAGTTTGGGCTTTGAGCCAACAATATGGGATAAGGGGTGGAATGTCTTGGGGTGACTTTATGATGTGTATCCCATGTCGCTGCCCTATGCCCAGAAATTAATTCTTGTGCCTTTCTATGCCCCTTAACTGAGCCTGAGGGGGGAAGGAAAAACTGAGCAAAACTTTCTCAAAGCAGTTTGCAGCTTGTTCAAGGTCACACAGAGATAGCAATTTTTTTTTCCCAGCTGCAGCAGGGGAGCAAGGAAGCACCCGGCTTGCTGCTCCCGGAGTCAGTTTTTGGCCAGTTGTCCAGCTTCTTTTTCTCTGGAGAGAGACTGAGAGTTGAACTTTGTTTTCCCTTCCCTGGAATTTCGGATTTTCTCCCTTTTCTACTGGACTGCTTCAAGCTCAGAAAACATCAGGAGGACTTTCCACTGGGCACAGAGGGCCTGGCCATGGGCCAAGTCCCAGCTCCAAGGAGATCAAAGGGAGGACTCTAACACTTTCCCAGGTTTTCCCTCGACAGCAAAAGATTTTATTATTTAGCATTATTTTCCTTTTCCCATGTGTTTGTTAAATAAATAGCTTTTATCTCCTTCACTTTCCTTAGAGGAAAATTTATTTTTCCCGAACCTGGTGGGGGAGGGGTGGTTGTACCTTCTCTCAGAGGATATATTTCTAAATTTGGCCAAACCAGAACAATGTTCTTACTTTAATACAGTTTAACTATCTGAAACCCATATTAGTAGTCACCTTTAAAAGCGCCCACATTTTGTGTATCTGCTGTTACTTTTTGTGTCCAAGGTGTGTAGTTGAAATATGGCCTCCTAGCAAGGGTGCTTTTTTGTTTGGTTTGGTTTTTTGTTTCCTCCAATTGCTGAGTTTATTTACAGTCTGTTGTCTCTAAGACATTAGAAATATGAGCTGGTCTGAAATGACAATGGTCTGTTTTCTTCCTCCCTCCTCCCTGTATTTCCTAGGTTTCCTCAAGCTTTATGATTACGAAGCCCAAGCTGAAGGATCACACTGTGTAGTTATTTTTCATTCAGTGCTCACGACATTAAAGTTCATACTTGCTGTAAGATGTTTTGTTTTCACATTTTTTAAATATTTCTCACCATCAACCAAATCATTAAAGGGCAAACAGATACAATAATATCCATGGATTTACTTCCAGAAATTGTCAACAGATCCTCCACTTAAAATTTTAAAACAAATTCCTAATAAGTACTGCTGAAGTCAGTCACTACATCTGCCTTCAATTTCTTCTTGTGTCCTTGCCCTGTTTTCATCTTTTTTGGGTAAAGGTAATCTTTTCATGTCTCTTGTGTATCTTTTGTTAGAAGCTTTTTGTTGTTACAGGGGAGGTAATGACTGAGAAGCTCACTGGTAGTCTGAAGAAATCTTTGTTTAAATATTTAATTTCCTTAAATGATTTAATAGAAGTTGAAACAATGAAATTCCTGTAAAGTATCTACAATAAGCCATTAATAACAAGGTTTTAATCAATAGTCTTCTGTAGAGGTATGTGAAGATTTACAGTACAACTTTGTAAGAAGTAGTCCACGGCTTTAACTATGCAACATCTATCCTCAGACTTGTAAGTAAGTAAGTTTTCAGTAAGTACATTAGAAATCTTTCTAGGTAAGGTGCCAGGGGAGGTTTAGGTTAGATATTAGGAAAAGGTTTTTCACCCAGAGGATGGCTGGACATTGGAACAGGCTCTGCAGGGAAGTGGTCACAGCACCAAGCCTGACAGAGTTCAAGAAGCATTTGGACAATAGTCTTGGGCATATGGTGTGACTCCTGGGGCTAGTGCTATGCAGGGACAGGAGTTGGACTCGATGATCCTTGTGGGTCTCTTCCAACTCAGTATGTTTTGTGATTCTGTAATTACTGATACATTTTAAGGAACTAAAGTAAATAATTTTTGCTTTCATTGCTATTCGGTGTTTCAGAAGAGTGTTGTACAAAATAGGATCACCGAATATATTCCTTCTCAGTAAAAGTTGCATTAAGAGATTTTAAACATAATACATTCAGATACCAGATGTTACCTGATTAGATCTGTACAAAACTGTGTGTTTATCATGAAAAGTATGGAGTTTAGAAGAGAAGTCTGAGGTGGGTTGACCTTGGCTGGATGCTAGGTGCCCACTAGGCTGCTCTATCACTCCCCCTCGCCAACTGGACAAGGAAGAGAAAATATAACAAAAGAGCCATGGATCGAGATAAGGGCAGGGAGACATCACTCACCAACTACTGTCACAGGCAAAACAGACTCAACTTGGGAAAGTTAATTGAATTTATTGCCAATCAAAATCAGAGTTAGGATAACAAGAAATAAAAATATCATCTTAAAACATATTTTTCCCAAACTTCGCTCCTTCCTGGGATCAACTTTAATCCGGACTCTTCTACTTCCTCCCCCCCAAGCAGGGCAGGGGGACAGGGAATGGAGGATGCAGTCAGTCCAGCACATGTTGTGCTTATTGCTCCTTTCTCCTCCTGCTCTTCCCCTGCTTCAGTGTGGGGTCGCACCCATTGGACACAGTCCTCCATTAATTTCTCCAATGTTGTCTTTCCCACAGGCTGCAGTTCTTCACAAACTCCTCCAGTGTGGGTCCCTTTCCACAGGGTGCAGTCCTTCAGGAACAGACTGCTCCAGTGTGGCTCCCCCATGGAGCCACAGGTCCTGCCAGAAAACCTGTCCTGGTGTGGGCTCCTCTCCACAAGGTCACAGCTTCCTTCAGGGCACATTCATCTGCTGTGGTGTGGTGTCCTCCTTGTCTTATTATCTTGGAAACAGAAAACAAAGACAGTCTTTTCTCTGAAACATTTGAGTTCCAATGGATAAGTGACCTGCTGGCCAAAGATTTGGATGCCACCAACACTTTTTAAAGCAATGCTGTCATGATATAGTCACCCTATTATGTAGCCTTTTGTTGTAGGAATTATGCAGATGCCACCCCGACAGTGCTTATTCCTAGGTTCCACTTTAATAAAAGAACCTAACAGGGTTCCTTCTTCTACCGTGTTTAATATATAATAGTAGTTACAGCTCATGCCAGATCCCTCCGAAGAGGTACCCTGCTTGTTGATTGTTACAGGATTTTATAGTCTCTATAAGTCACCTGATTTCCTGATGGCACTTCTGCTTATTCAGTCCTGTTTGTGGAGTCTGGGGTCTTCTTCTGATCCACTCTCTTGGCCTCCAGGCACCCTTTTTGTCTGTATGTCTAGGATATGAGCCAAGTCCAAACCTCTTGGAAACTCATAGAGTTATCATCTTGCTGTATCTTATGTAATGATCTTATTTGTTCCCAAACATCATTCATATCTGTTGAAGTTCATCGTGACTTATCTGCATAAATGCAACAACTAGTATTTATGAGGGCACATACTCTTCCCTGGAAAACTAGTAAACATCCAAAGCCATACGGTTCCGAAGAGCTACACCAGATAACTTATTTCTTCCTGGACTGCAGGGATTGCATCAACTGTATTATTTGCCATCCTTGCTATTGTAGCCGCAATATTAACTATCTCCTTCTCTAATTCACTTACTCCTAGCCATAGTATAAACCATCATGCAAAAGAACGAAATGCAGTTGATCAGTTAATTTAAGGTTTATCTACATTTCTTTCCATGTGGTGTAAAAAAGTTCTGAGCCACAAACTAGAGGAAAATTGTATGGCCAGTACTCCTGATCCTAACATGCATTTTTCTGTGGGATATGCCCAGCCACTGCCCTGGAGGGATGTCTGCTGAGATAAGAGATTTTGCAACCGCCCAGCAGGACTCCCTGGAAAGGACTTTTGAGTCATGGTGAGGAAAAGTAGACCCACAATCCTTTGGGATACCCTATGCAGATCATTCTGTAATCCATTGGTCTATCCCAGACCCTCTGTAATCCATTGGTCCCCTTGCTGATCCCCTGTATCCCTATAAAAGAAGACCAGTTCACCTCTGTAGAGGAGAGAACTCGTCCCTGGCCTTCCCTTCGCCGGAGGGAACCCACAATAAAGCTACCTTCGTGCGGTACCAGCCATACGGGTCTTCTCGTGTCT
>NW_008237414.1:117685-118766 GCF_000691975.1 Corvus brachyrhynchos
CCCGGACCGGTCAGCTCTTCCTGGGTCACAGCCTCGGACCCCACCACCAGCTGTAATATTTTTCTGACCATAAAAAGGATAAAACTTTGAAGGCTTTATGTCCACAAACACAATAACATCTGGTACCCTCTGGGACTGGCCAGGGTCCTAACATTGTATACCTTATATACCCACCTTTCTGGGTGTGAGTAGTGTTCACTTCAATTGTATCATTACAGATTGTAACACTGCCTACTCCTATAGTGGACTTCCAAGTCCATTACGCTTCTACACAAATACTAGAATTTGACAAGAGCACCTCTAGTTCCCATGACAGAGTAGTAACATTATGTCCACATGTCACCTGCTCCTCTTTCAATGATAGTCCAAAATTCTCACCTTCAGGCCAGTTTGTGATGATTTCCAAGATCCCAGGGCAATTGGGATTTCCTATATGAGCTTGCCGTGTAATTACAGTGACCCACTTACTCCACGACACATCAGTGGCATAATGTGTGGCAGGGACTTTCCCATTAAACATCCAGCCCAGCACTGGTAGAAGGAGCTGTGCTTCAGTGCCAGTCACTTCTGAAGTGGCTCGACCCCCTTCATAAGCTGCCAGGATCTCTTTTTCAGTTGAGGTGTAGCTGGCCTCAGATCCTTTGTATCCCTGACTCCAGAACCCCAAAAGTCACCCACTAGTCTCTCCAGGTACTTTGTGCCAGAGGCTCCAGGAAGGACCATTCTCCCTGGCTGTGGTGTAGACCATGTTCTTCACATCCTGTCCTGTCCTTACTGGCCCAAGGGCTACTTCATGAGTAATCCCTTGTTTGATCTGTTCAAAGGCTTGCTGTTGTTCAGGGCCTCACTTGAAATCATTTTTCTTCCATGTCACAAAATAGAGAGGGCTTACAATTGGACACTACTCTGGTGTAGAGGGATTCCTTGTGGAATATAGGATACCCCAGGAGGGCTTGGGCATCCCAGGGCTGTTGCAGAAGTAACCCTGATGGGGCCTCAGGCTGAAAGCAGGCTTGCAAGGCACCTGCTAGCTGGCAGCCTTGAACGGCCTTGGGAAAAGGTATACACTGGTCAGCTCCCC
>NW_008237414.1:118830-120389 GCF_000691975.1 Corvus brachyrhynchos
GAATAATAAAACTGGAGCATGATGCTCAAATCATATCGGTGTTCGTATCGTGACTCTGGCTGGATTCCCCTGCTCCCGGGACCACCCCCTGCTACACTCTGGGATATGCATCCTCCAAAAACCCACAGCAATTAGGAAAGCCTGTATTTCCTTCTTGCTGGTCGGTGGGGACATAGCAGCTATCTTATTAATCACCTCTGTTGGTATCTGTCAGCATCCGTCTTGCCACTTCACCCCTAGAAACTGAATTTTCTGGGCAGGTCCCTTGTCCTTACTTTGTTTAATGGCAAAATACACTTTCAGGGGAATCTGGATTATCTTCTCCCCTTTCTCAAAACTTCCTCTGCCATGTTCCCCCATACAATGATGTCATCAATGTACAGCAAATGTTCTGGAGCCTCACCCTTTTCCAGTGCAGTCTGGATCAGTCCATGGCAAATGGTGGGGCTGTGCTTCCCTCCCCCTGCCGCAACAGTCTGTTCCAGGTGTATTGGATGCCTCTCCAGATGAAAGCAAACTGTGGCCTGCACTCTGCTGCTAGAGGAATGGAGAAAAAGGCATTAGCAATGTCAGTGGTGGCTCCATTTGGCTGCCTTGGACTCTAGTTCATACTGAAGTTCTAGCATGTCTGGCACAGTGGCACTCAGTGATGGTGTGACTTTGTTCAGGCCACAATAGTCCACTGTCAGTCTCCACCATCCATTAGACTTACGCACAGGCCATGTAGGGCTACTGAAGGGTGAATGAGTCTTGCTAACCGCTCATTGGTTCTCTAGTTTACAGATCATGTTATGGATGGGAATCACAGAGTCTTGGTTCACACGGTATTGCTGATGATGGACTGTTGCAGTAGCAATTGGTACCTGCTGTTCTTCAACCCTCAGGAGTCCTACAGCAGAAGGGTCCTCTGAAAGACCAGGTGTCACGAGACAAGTGGGAGCTTCAGAAAAGCCCGGCCTTAGCCTCAGATTTTTGGCAACAGCTTAAATTTAAGAAATCACTCTGGAATGCAAGTTCGAAGGATGGCAGATCAGGTCTATTTGTAAAATTAGTTATTTATTGAACAGACAGGAGATAACAGACAAAAGATCTTAATCAGAGTTACTTACTACACAGTATAAACCAAAAATAACTACTAGTAGATTACACAAAACAGTGCACGATATAAAGGTACCTATATTATAGCTAGCAAAGAAATAGTATTGATTAAGAGTCAAACGTAACTTAATACTGAAATGACGATAGTGTACACAGAGTGCTTTCACTCAGCCTCTGAGGAGTAACCACAAAATAGGCGTCCCCACCTTGGGAAGAAACTCCACGCATTCCCAGGGAATGTGCAGAAGATTTCTGCTTTGGAAAGCTTGGTGTAGCTTTTATAGTTTGCAAACTGAGGTGTCTGTCAGTGAGAAATCCATCTTATCTTTTCAGATCTGTCATGGGTTAGCAAGCATAGTCCCGGAAGTGATGTTCGTGCAAAGGGGTGCTTACAGCTTCCTCTGTGACCTAACAGAACCTATCAGATGGCCAGTTTGAATATGGACAATTCTCTAAGCCAC
>NW_008237414.1:121267-125010 GCF_000691975.1 Corvus brachyrhynchos
AAGGTTATTATGGAAGTGGTAAACTGACTGAACATCTCAAGGGTTGTCTTTTTACATTGTCAGTGGGAGAAGGGAGAAAGGTGGGGGGAGGAGAAGTGTTCTGAAGGTGTGGTATGATTTTTTTTTTTCTCTTCTTTTAGGTCTGTTAATAAACTTCTTTATATTCTTTCAAGTTTGGCACCTGCTTTGCGTTTCTCGTAATTCTTATCTCACAGAAGATAAACAGAAATGAGTATTTTGGACCAAACCACTACAAGATCTCACTTCCACAGCAAGATGTTTATTGTCAGCTGGAGGCGCTAATTCCATGATGCCAAAATAACTCAGTAAAAGACAGCTTGTCCTGTTTGAGTTATTTCACCAGTTAACAAGCAACAGATAAGCTATTGTGGGGGTGAAATGCCCTGCTACACCAGGCAAGGTATTCAACTGTCTAGTGTCTTCTGTCTCAACAGCAGCTATACCAAATCCCCACCAATGTCCTTTTGGGTCTTTGAAATACCTGCTCCTGAGCTAATCTATGCCAATGATACACGGGGTCTCTGGACCAGTCACGATGAATTGTTTTTTCCACTCCTTCCCAGTCAAGTTCACTTCAGTTTCCTGTAGTCAACTATTGAGACCTCCCTGTCACCCCAGCAATGGAAACAGGTTCTGCCCCCCCCATGTCCTGATGGTATCAAGGTACATTATGAACCAGTGGCAATCAAATCTTCGTATTTTTGTGGTTCTGATGTGCCAGGCCATCAGAGCCACTGTGCCGGTTTGGACAAATTTGGAGGAAAATATCCTCTGATAGATGGCAGGTTACAACCACCCCTCCCCCACCATGTTCGGAAAAAAAAAATCCTTGGAGGAAAGTGAAAGATAAAAAACTATTTATTTGACAAACACAGAGGAAAAGGATTATAATGCTAAATAATAAAACCTCTCGCTGTGGAGAGAAACCTGGGAAAATTTCAGAGTCCTTCTGTAGGTGTGGTCTCTCTCCTCCTCCTTGGAGCTGGGTCGATGTGGGCCCACCTTGGGGGCCTCGGTGGAAAATTCTCCTGATGTGTTCTGATGTTGAAACAGTCCAGAAGAGAAGAAGGGAAAAACCGAAGTCCCAGGAAAACAATGTTCAACTCTCTGTCTCCCTCTGGAGAAAAGGAGCCAAAAGCTGGCTGAAAAGAAAGAAGGGTCCTTCCTCCACGCTTCTCGCTGCAGCAGCAGAACGCAGAGAAGTGTAGTACTGATGCCTTTTCCTGGTCTTAAAATCAAGAATCAAACACAGTTAGAAGGGAAAAAGGGGTTTTACCTCAGTATTTATTTTAAGGATCCTTAGGTATTACAGCTGGTGATGGGGTCAGTAGCTCTGACCCAGGAAGAGGTGACCAGTCCGGAGAGATGGTCCCGAAAGGAATCGCCTTCCCAAGGCCCAGTGTCTTCCCTCAGCTGCTGGCAGGAGGGACCTTGCAGAGTCTGTCAGCTCTTTAGTGATTATCAGCTTGTGATTTCAGCTCAGCTCTGCAGGGCAGCCTCCGGGCCAAGCCAGACCAGAGAGAGAGACGAGAGGCTCGTGTGGCTGGTTCCGCACGGAAGGTAGCTTTATTGTTGGTGCGTACTCCGGTGAAGGGGAAAGCCAGGGATGAGAGCTCTCTCTGAGTCCCACAGGGCCAGAGGGCTTGCTTTTATAGGGATACAGGGGATGGGTGAAGGCCAATGGGTTACAAAGGATCTGCATAAGGTCTCCTATAAAGGATTGGGTCTGTCTTTTCTCGCGTGACCAAAGAAGTGGTTGTCTTTCCAGGGAGTCCTGCTGGGCGATTGCGAAATCTCTTATCTCAGCAGAGATCCCTCCAGGGCAGGGGCTGGGCATACCCCACACCCCACACTTGGGTGCACCACATCCAGGTGGAATGCACCAAAATGCACACCGCAATGCACACACACAATAGATCGGGTATAACATTATCGGTCTTAGTAATTAGCATATCTATCAAAGATTCCCCAATGAGAGGCTCAAGTGAGCCCCCCTCCCCGAGGAACCTTCCCCCTGGATGGTTCTTAGTTTACAAAATGGGTTCTGGAGAGGACCTTGGTGTCTGGGGCTTTCTGAGATGTTTAGTCTCCTTCCTAAATTAACAAAATAAGTCTAAGAATGTAGGCTAACACAACACTAAGAATACAAAAAGCTATTAAAAGGTATATAAAAGGGGTATAAAAGAAAAGGCAAAAAATCATCATGGCATCAATATATTCTAACTCTACACACACACATTCATATATATATATATATACACAGCTATGTACGAACAGTGACAGCAAGCAGTGGTAAACAGGCATTTCTCATTACAGATGGTTTTCACCCAACAGTCAGATCCCCCTGCGGTACACAACGTATTGTTCCATCTTTCTGCATTACCCACCATGTGCAATCAGGTCCCTGAGCAAAGACAACCCCACGGATGGGTTTGTCTGCACTCGAGGTAGAATTTATCCAAACGGTCTTTCCTAACAGACTTCTGACACACACTGTGGAGGGCTATGAGCCCTTGGCGCAGGAGTCCTCTGCACTCCTGTCTTGGGGTGACTTTGTGATGTGTATCCCCTATTGCTGCTCCATGCCCAGAAATTAATTTTGTGCCTTTCTATGCCTTTAAACTGAGCCTGAGAGGGGGGAGAGACAAAACCGAGGGAACTTTCTAAGCAGTTTGTTTTCGTGTTTTCACGGACACAGAGATTGAGCCGGCTCTGTGTTCAGCTGCGGCAGCAGGGCGAGAGTGGGGAAGGCTGCCTGCTTGCTTTCGGCCAGTTTTTCAGCTCCTTTTTCTTTCTCTGGACAGAGACGGAGAGTTGAACTTTAGTTTTCCTGGGACTTTGTTTTTTTCCTTTTTTTCTCTGCTGGACGGTTTCAACATCAGAATACATCGGGAGGAATTTCCACCGAGGCCTTGGCCCTGGAGGTGGGCCCACAACCCCATCCCAGCTCCAAGGAGGGGGAGAGAGAGATCTACGGAAGGACTCTGAAATTTTCCAGGTTTCTCTCAGCAGAGCAAGAGGTTTTATTATTTAGCATTATTATCCTTTTCCTGTGTGTTTGTTAAATAAATCATTTTTATCTCTTTCGCTTTCCTTCAAGGAAAAAGTTTCTTTTTTCCCGAACCTGGTGGGGGAGGGATGGTTGTAACCTGCCTTCTCTCAGAGGATATATTTCTAAATTTGGCCAAACCGGCACTAGTCCCTTGGAGGAGCGAGGCCTGAGGGCCAAAAGACTCCCCAGAGATAAGCAACCTTCCTCTGGGTCATGGTGACAAAAAGAGCCACTCTCAACATGCCTTGCTTCTTTATGGTAATAGCTTGTACCCCATTGGCTAATTGGTTTCTACCCCACCCCCTGCCTTCCCCATATAACCTCTGCTCCGAGGCCTGATGACAGGGAGTTATTGTCTCTGGCCTTCCTTTCACAGGGGCTGCTGGACAATAAAGCTATCTCTGTGGAACTGCTATACGAGGCTCCTGTCTCTCTATCCCCAAGTTCTGCCGGGGTGATTTTACAAAGAGCTGCATCACAAGAGCTGATATCACTTGTAGCAGAGAAGTTGCTACACTTGCTGAAATCACCTGTCGCTCAGGGAAATTGCTAAAGCCTCTGGAAAAGCCTTTCCCTGGCAGGACGCGTTCTCTCGGAAGGTCGCAACACACCGGGTTGTCCACCAGACCCCTGAAAGCGATAAGTAGCGTGCCGAACTGCTTGGACTCCT
>NW_008237414.1:125060-125768 GCF_000691975.1 Corvus brachyrhynchos
AATCGTCGCTTCTCTAAGGATACCCCCTTGCGTTCTAGCAGAGGCTATCCAAGGAGACAGGTCGAGACCGTCGCCTACCATCTCGGAGAAGAAACTCCATGAGGATCAATCTACAGGTTGAACCACCTTCCCAGCAGGTTTTATTTTGACCCTATGGTCTGCCCCCATGCCTGGAGAAAGAATTGTAAGTTAAAAATTGGGGTTTTCCTTCGTGCTTCTAAACTTTCAGGTCTTTTTGCTTTTTTTTCTCTTTTTTTCTGCTGGGTTAGGGCGTGGGACCACCAGGATGGGACACAGGCTAGGCTGAGAAAACCTAGCCTTACCCAACCTGAGAGAGACCTTTATTCTCAAGTTTCTAAAAACCTTCTTGCTAGTAATTTTAAGTTTTCTAAGGGGAATCTTTCTAAGAGGAAACTCAAGTTCTTTATTATTTGGATCTTTAAGCATCTTCCTGATATAAACGGGGACTCTATTCTCTCTACTTCCTTTTGGGACCTCGTCGGGAAAAAAATCTACTCCTTTCAAGCTTCTGGTGATCTTTCCGTTTCTCAGTTTATCCCTTTATTTCATATTATTTTTAAGTTAGTAGAAAAAACTGTAGTATTTCGGGAATGTCGGGAAATCCCCAGTCAAAAACCTCCCCCTCTCCCCTTCTTCCCCTCCCTGTGCTCCAAGCCCGCCTCTCCGCCTGAGACGGAATCGGAAGGG
>NW_008237414.1:127056-131474 GCF_000691975.1 Corvus brachyrhynchos
ATGGGAGCCAATTCCCTACAGAGAAATCAAAGAGCTTTGCAGGGTCACTAAGGAACACGGGCAGGGATCCCATTTTTTTAGAAACTTATTAGAAGCCACTTTTTCCGCCTACACACTCATCCCGCACGATATTAAAAATATTGTTAACTGCCTCCTTACCCCAGCAGAATATATGCTATGGGAGAGGCATTGGAAGAGACATTTAAAAACATTATCTGACTCCTATTCCAAAGACGCAGGTCGGCCAAATTTGACCGTTGAGCAATTAGCCACAGAAGGTGAACTTCAAAAACCCTCTGACCAAACAAACACTATACCTGAAGCTGCACTGCAGGATATATCCATTGCAGCAAAAACATCACTGCTTCTTACCCCTGATGACTCGATACCCACACAACATTTTTCTAACATCAAACAAGGAGGGGACGAGGGTTTTATTAAATTCGTGGACAGGTTAAAGGTAGCCCTTGAAAAACAAATAGAAAGTCCAGAGGGACGAAAGGAACTTTTGAGTAAACTTGCTATGGCAAATGCTAATGAACAATGTAAGGCTATCCTAAGGGCTTTACCCCTGGACATGGAACCCACCACAGAGCAAATGGCGGAAGGCTGCACACGCCATACATCCACCAAAAATGCAGTTGCCCAAGCAGTTGCAAAGGGCATTGCAGAAGGGGTATCTGGTGCATTTGCAGTGGTGGCTTCAAAAGATAATGCCTGCTGTTTCAATTGCGGAGAATTTGGACACTTTATAAAAGACTGCCCAGGAAAGTCACCCACCCAGGACCATCGCACCAGCTACCAAAGGCCCCAGAGACAGCAGCAATACCAACAGCACCCAGGAGATTCCCAGCGGACCACAGGATAGCCCTGCTCTTTGACAACAAATCAAAAGCCGTATCACTTCAACCAGGATGCGAAGTCCACCACCAAGTGTCAGGAGCAAGCAGGTGGATCTCGGAAGGCACCATCATCCCCGGAGATCCCAGCGCACATGAAAGAGACCCGTCACACGGAGCATTACAGATGGGAACCCGGCGCCAGCTGGTAACCACGCTGTCCGTTGACTTTACAGATGAGTGTTTTTACCATATCCCCACAGGGAAGTACGGACGGCAAAACGGTCCATGGGACATTCTCATCCTAGGTGACACTTTTCATGGCCCAGAACAAATTTCTGTATTACTGGAAATACAAACAGTACACCCTGGACAAGAGATCTTTGTCCAGCTTTGCTGCACAGACACACCCTTTTTCCTTTCACAGGGAACACCGATTGCACAAGCCTTTTTGCTTCCACAAGACTGCCCAGAACAGGCTCCACTCAATCCAACCATAATGTGGGTACAAGTTGTGGGCTCAAATAAGCCTACCATCAAGTGTGGCCTGCTCTGTAAGGGGGAGCAGATCTACTGACCAGGGATGCTAGACACTGGCACAGACGTGACCATCATCGCCTGCTCCAAGTGGCCAACGAACTGGGAACTGCAGCCGGTGGCAGGTGTGATTTCTGGGATTGGTGGACCCACAGTGTCTATGCGGAGCAAGCGGAATGTCATCGTTGAAGGCCCTGAAGGCAAGATAGCGACCATCCAGCCATTTGTGGTGAGGGCCCCCATCACCTTATGGGGCAGGGACCTCTTGACCCAATGGGGGGCTTCCTTATACATCCCCAGTAAGGATTTCTAACTGGGGCCACTGAGAGGCGCACACCACCTTCCATCCCTCGGCTCACCTGGAAACAAAAGGACCCAGTGTGGATCGAGCAGTTACCTTCTGTCCCTCGGCTCACCTGGAAACGAAAGGACCCAGTGTGGATCAAGCAGTGGCCCCTTTCCAAGGCAAAGTTGTGCGCTCTGGAAGCCCTCGTGGAGGAACAACTTGCCAAGGGTCACATCATCGAGACCACCAGCCCTTGGAACTCCCCTGTCTTTGTGCAGAAAAAGCCCAGCAAGGACAGGTGGAGGCTCCTCCACAATCTCCGCAAGATCAATGAAGTCATTGAGGACATGGGTCCCCTCCAGCCCGGCCTGCCCTCACCATCGATGCTGCCCAGAGACTGGATGCTTGCCATCATAGATATAAAAGACTGCTTCTTCAACATCCCACTCCACCCTCAGGATGCCCCTGGTTTTCCTTCTCCTTCCCCTCCCTCAACAGAAAGGCCTCACTCAAAAGGTACCACTGGCTTGTCCTTCCCCAAGGCATGAAGAACAGCCTGACTATATGTCAGTGGTATGTTGCCCATGTTCTGTCCCCCATCCTGTTGCTGCCTGTTCTGAGCTTCCCTTCCCCCTCCCCAAGACAAGCCAGGACGTGTCTCTGCCATGTGTTCTGAACTCCTTTGTTCCAAGCACAGGCAAAACCAAATGTAACTCAAACTCTTTAGCAGTGTCTGATTGGCCGGTCACCCCGGGTCTTCCCCCAGTCCTCCCCTTTCTCCTTCTCCGAATAAAAGAAAGGACCAAGAGGGGGCCCGCCCTCTTTGGCTTGCATCCCTTTCTGCGAACATCTTTTCTCTGTCTCTGTTTGAAAGCTTCTAATTGCGGGAATTGGCAACCAAAAGCTATATTTCTCCCTCTTTGCTTCTGCTGGTGGTATCAGTTTTGCAGCTACTATTTGCTGCTTTTAGAGTTACTGAAATGCTAGATTGCCTGTACTACCTCTCTAGGCTGCCCAAGGCTTTCTAAGGCATTGAACTACGAGCCTAGCCGGTAAAAAAAGCTGTAAGTATCTCCACACCATCTGAAGCCTGTTCCCGGATGCAATCATCCACCACTATATGGATGATATTCTGATCTGTGCTTCAGAAAAAACTTATTTGGACATGACTGTTAAAAGGACTATTGAAGCCATAGAGGAAGACGGATCGAAATTCATGAGGACAAAGTGCAGTACACCAGCCCATGGACTTTCCTTGGACTCCAGATCTGTGAAAGGACCATTGCACCCCAGCAACTTGCCATCCAAGACGACCCAAAGACCCTAAGAGACTTACACAAGTTGTGCGGATCCATCAATTGGGTACGTCCCTCCCCAGCCAGGGATTACAACGGAGGACCTCACTCCTCTCTTCAATCTTCTCCGCGGCGGCAGGGACCTGGACTCTCCACGCGCCCTCATACCAGAAGCCCGATATTCCATCACCAGAGTCCAGGAGGCTGTTCCTGTTCCAGTTTGGCCAAATTTAGAAATATATCCTCTGAGAGAAGGCACAACCACCCCTCCCCCCACCAGGTTCGGGAAAAAAATAAATTTTCCTCGAAGGAAAGTGAAGAAGATAAAACTATTTATTTAACAAGCACACGGGAAAGGAAAATAATGTTAAATGGTAAAATCTTTCGCTGTAGAGGAAAAACCTGGGAAAGTGTTCGAGTCCTCCCTTTGGTCTCCTCGGAGCTGGGGCTTGGGCCGGGGCCAGGCCCTCTGTGCCCGGTGGAAAGTCCTCCCGATGTGCTCTGATGTTACAGCAATCAGGCAGTCCAGTAGAAAAGGGAGAAAATCCGAAATTCCAGAGAAGGAAAAGTTCAGCTCTCAGCCTCTCTCCAGAGAACAAGGAACTGCCGAAAAAACTGGCCAAAAACTGACTGGAAAAAACTGCCAGCCTGGGTGCTTCCTCGCTCCCCCCCTGCCCCAGCTGGAAAAAAAACCTGCTATCTTTATGTGACCTTGAACAAGTTTCAAACTGCTTTGAGAAAGTTTTGCTCAGTTTTTTCTTCCCCCTCTCAGGCTCAGTTCAGAGGCATAGAAAGGCCAATAATTAATTTCTGGGCATAGGCAGCGATATGGGATACACATCATAAGGTCACCCCAAGACATTCCACCCCTTATCCCATATTGTTGGCTCAATGTCCAAACTAAGATATTCTAATTCTCCACACACATTAATACATATGTAAATATATATATGCAGCTATGTACAAACAGTGACAGTGACAATCAGCAAGCAGGGGTATACTGGCATTTCACACTACAGGTGGTTTTCACACAACAATCAGATCTCCCTGTGGTACACAACGTGTTGTGCCATCTTTCTGCATTACCCACCATGTGCAACCAGGTCCCTGAGCAAAGACAACCCCACGGATGGGTTTGTCTGTACTCGAGGCAGAATTAATCCAAACAGTCTTTCCTAACAGACCTCTGACATGCACTACTGGGACCTTATCTCCATCTGTTGTATGCAGGGATTCAGATTGGGCTGGACCAGCTCTATTGGTGGAACCTCGGGTGTTAACTAACCAGGTGGCCTTTGCTAGATTCTGTTCCCAATTTTTGAAAGTTCCCCCACCCAGTGCCTTCAAAGTGGTTTTCAACAATCCATTGCACCGTTCCACTTTGCCTGCAGCTGGTGCATGGTAAGGGATGTGGTACACCCACTCAATGCCATGTTCTCTAGCCCAGGTGTTTATAAGGCT
>NW_008237414.1:140979-141899 GCF_000691975.1 Corvus brachyrhynchos
AGAGGTTCCTTCATGGGAATTGGACATGCCATCGTCTTTTCCATCATTTCTGGCAGTTTGGCTACAGGCAACTGGAGCTACTTCCTTTCTGGTAGAACTTCCTTTCTGAGACTTGCGCTCCTTCAATTCACGCACTCGTGCTGCCAGAGCAGAGGTGGGTTGTCCACCCCACCTCTTCACATCTTCCCCACTGTCTCACTGGAATTTCCACAGCTCACTTCGTGAGATGTTCCTTCTCTCTGGGGAACGTCCACGTTTGGTATCAGAATCTCTGACCTGTCCTGCCGAGATTTGGAGAAGGCCCTCTTTAATCTCCTGGAGACTCTTCTCCATAGTATCTTCCATTTTCTGCATACGTGTTTCCACAGCTGCGACTCTTGCATGTGTTGGGCCATGCACGGAATCTGCATATGCTCAGCACTTCACTGCCATATCCCGCACAGTCTCGTTCGCACCGTAGTTCGGTTTCATTATTGCTAAAGCAAAAGCATATTCTTGTGGACCAAGCCGTATGAGTTTTCGCCACAGGAATGGATTAACTCTGGCCCGGTCTGGGGTCCTCAATCCTGGGTCATCTGTGAAGACAATCTCTACCACCCCTAGTTCTCTTAGGCGCTGGATCCCTTGTTCTATGGTCTTCCTCTGGCTTTGCTGCACGTAGAGATCATCTTCACATATATATCTTTCAATCACGCCTGTCAAAACCTGTCTCCAGAGACTGGCAGAGTCAGCCCCCCTTATCATTGCTTGGTCGATAACTGGATCACGTGACAGGGATCCCAAATGCCTCGCTTCAGCACCATCCAGCATCACATCATCACCTGCAGCATCCCAAATACAGACCATCCAAATTATTATGGATTCATCGGACCATCGGGTGTAGTCCTTTCTTAAGCTGTGAAGGTCCTTTATGGACATGG
>NW_008237414.1:143615-144305 GCF_000691975.1 Corvus brachyrhynchos
AACAATAACCACTCCTCAAGATATGATGGCACATCTAATAAAAAAGGCCAGAACTCGCCTGTGCTCTTTTGTGGGGTTTGAATTCACATGCATATACTTACCATTGACCACTGGGGATCTGGAGCATTTGCTCCAGTCCAATGACAGCCTCCAGTTTGTCCCTGGATAGCTACCCAGGCTAAATTTCCATCCATGTGCCAAAACATAGACTTTTTAATCGCGATTCGGCCTTTAACTTGATCCTAAAATTAATCCAAAGTTAATCCTCTCAAAGCTCTAACTGTTTTTACCGATGGCTCAGGGTGATCCTACAAGTCAGTAATGACTTGGAGCTATCCCAGGACTCAGAAGTGGGAGTCTGATGTCCAAGTAGTGGAAGCATCACCACAGATTGCCGAGCTAGCAGCTGTGGTCAGAGCCTTTGAGAAATTCAAAGACGAACCCTTTAATCTGGTCACAGATCCAGCTTACGTTGCTGGCATAGCTACGAGGGCTGAACACGCCTTTCTCAAGGAGGTCTCCAATCCAAACTTACACCAGTTGATTTCTACATTGATTAATTTAATCTCCCACAGAAAGCAACCTTTCCATATTATGCACGTAAGGTCACACACCGACCTCCCAGGTGCCATTGCAGAAAGGAACATGAGGTCAGATGCGCTAGCCATGTCGGCAGAGACTGCTACCATC
>NW_008237414.1:149091-150187 GCF_000691975.1 Corvus brachyrhynchos
CCCAGGTTCCCACAGTCCTGTGACTGCCCCTCTCAATCCGGGAACCCATGCCTACCAGGAAGTAACTCCAACTGCTTCTACTACACTCTCTTGTACTAGCAATGGAGCGAACCCCGACTGGAAACCCCTTTCTTATTCTGATATTAAGGATTTGTGCAAGGCAATTAAGGAGTTTGGAATGCATAGTAATTATTTTAAGAGCCTTTTAAGTGCTACTTTTGCAACTCACTTACTTGTACCTCATGATTTACTTACATTAATGCAAACTCTTCTCACACCTGGTGATTTTATGATGTGGAAAAAGCAATGGAAAATAATTTTATCTGATTTATTAAAAATTTTGTGGCAAACTCCAGATAATTACCTGGATTTTGAAAACAATTATATCACATTAGACCTTTTATCTGGTGACAATAATATGGCAAATCCTCAAAAACAAGCAATGCTTATCCCTCGTCCAGTTCTTACTGAAATCACACGTGCTGCTGAAAAGGCCTTAACATTATTACCATCTCAAACTCCTAATTCTCATTATACCACCATCAAGCAATTGCCAAATGAAAATATTATTCACTTTTATAACCATTTGTGCGAAGCCGTCTCTTCGCAGGTCCCTAATCCTGACCTCCAACAAGCACTACTACTCGAACTTCTCCAAGTTAATACAAATCACGTTTGCAAACAAGTCATCCTCACTCTCCCTCTGCATCCTCCTCCTACTGTTGAATCCATCCTCGAAGTCTGTGCAAAGAAGGTGCAGCTGAACACACACAGCTGCTCCCAGTTTGAAAAAAGTGGGGATGGTTGGGGAAGTTGTAGAGAATGTTACGGGTACAGGAGAAAATCAATCGCCTGGTAACTTTATATGCTATCGTTGTCAGAAAAAGGGACATGTAGCTCGGAATTGCAGAACGATTATAACTGCTGATAAAACATCTCCAAAGATTGTTTCCCCAGGTCAACAGCAGGGAAACGAGCGACCCATCGCGTCCTAACAGCTCCGCGTTCAGACATAAATAGGGCTGCAGACAAACCGACTTGGACTTCTGGACTCAGGTTTAACGTAACCTGTGATAAAGCACACCATTTCAACAAC
>NW_008237415.1:0-243 GCF_000691975.1 Corvus brachyrhynchos
ACTGAGCTTTCAGCCCAATTTTAAGCTTTCCTGTGTTTAAGTTAGACTGAGCTTTTAGCTCCATTTTGAGCTTTCCTGGCTTTAAGTTAGACTGAGCTTTCAGCCCAATTTTAAGCTTTCCTGGCTTTAAGTTAGGCTGGCTTAAAGCACTTTCCTGGCTTTAAGACTTTATGCCGTGACTTTCCCCAAGCACTTCAGGCTTTCCCCCTTTTTTTTTCCCCCCCTTTTTTTCCCCCCCTTTTT
>NW_008237416.1:0-865 GCF_000691975.1 Corvus brachyrhynchos
TTCTTGTATGGGGACTGAAGTACCACTGAACACCCCCTTAAAATTTGTATTAGATAACTGGGCAAAGTTGATTGGCAAAGATAAAACCTTTACAAAAGCAGAATTAATTAGGCTTTCTACATTGATTTGGCCAGCTTACACGTTGAATAACTGGCAGAAATGGCTGCAATACGTCACTCTGGATGAAGAATTAATATTGAGTTTAATATTGTATTGATGAGCGGAAAAGACTCCACTACTAAATAAGTAGTAAAGTAGGTATGTTTATTCCAGAGCTGGGACACATGGGGGATAGCTCCTCCAAAACCATGCGTGCCGACAGCTGCATTCAGCTTGGTATTTATTGGGTTACAAGTTCCATATTCATTAAGTTTCCCTATACGCATATACATATTCATTACCTAGCCCCGCCCAGCCTCGCTTCGTATTATAATGAACCCGAAAGTCATTTACATCTCGGTTGCGCGTGCGCAGTATTGTCTGTTGGCTTTGGTAAGGGTCTTCCAAGGGTCTTCCTTGATGAAGTCAGGAATCTTCCTCATCCTGAACTTTTCACCTTTCCTCCCTGAACATGCTCTTTATACCCTTGCCCCGGGTTCAAGCACTGAGACTGGTTTGAGCTAGTTTTGGGATGAGCGCAGGATGTCTGTCTGAGACTCCTCCTGCCCTTATCAGTAGTCCCTTATCTTTTCTTCCTGCCTTGGTATGCAAATCAAGTTAGATGCATTGTTCTTAACAAACTAATTCTTCTGCTTCCCATCCCCCTGATTCAGTATCATCAAAGAGACCACTGTTTCTTAGAACTATAGTATGCGAAGCTTTTCTTGGCTGTTTCTAAGTTACAAATACCTAAGAAAGAGCATAT
>NW_008237417.1:0-234 GCF_000691975.1 Corvus brachyrhynchos
CCCTTCCTCCAGCCAGTAAATAGTCTAAAGCCAGCGTATTTTGATATATTGCAGCTCTGGTTTGGCGTTGCTGGCTGACTATTAATTTCATAGCCCCAGCTGTTTCATTGGTTATGATTTCTACAAGAGCTTGGAGTCTGATGATACGATTCAGCATGTAAATTGGGGATCGATATCCCCAACTTCCATCTTGTGCCCAGATAGCTGGCCCATATGTTTCTAATATTCGTTCAG
>NW_008237418.1:0-465 GCF_000691975.1 Corvus brachyrhynchos
TCCCCAAAACCACCTGGATTTGGCCAAAAAGCCAGGATTTCACCCCAAAATCCCCAGGATTTGCCCAAAAAGCCGGGATTTGACCCCCAAATCCCCAGGATTTGGCCAAAAAGCCGGGATTTGTCCCCAAAACCACCTGGATTTGGCCAAAAAGCCGGGATTTGTCCCCAGAAAACCCGGGATTTGGCCAAAAAGCCGGGATTTGACACCAAAATCCCCAGGATTTGGCCAAAAAGCCGGGATTTGACACCAAAATCCCCAGGATTTGGCCAAAAAGCCGGGATTTGTCCTCAAAATCCCCAGGATTTGCCCAAAAAGCCAGGATTTGAACCCAAAATCCCCAGGATTTGGCCAAAAAGCCGGGATTTGTCCCCAGAATCCCCAGGATTTGTCCACAAAACCACCTGGATTTGGCCAAAAATCTGGGATTTGTCATCAGAATCCCCCGGATTTGGCCAAAAAGCC
>NW_008237419.1:0-501 GCF_000691975.1 Corvus brachyrhynchos
GGATTTTGGGGGGATTTTGGGGGTCCTGGGTGCTCCCTGAGCCCGAAATTCCAGAATTTTCTGCAATTCCGCGCCCACATCCGGGTTTTTGGGGGAATTTCGGGGATTTTGGGGAGTTCTGAATGGAATTTGGGGGATTTTTGGGCAATTTGGGGGTCCTGAGTGGAATTTTGGGGATTTTTTGGCAATTTGGGGGGTCCTGAGTGGATTTTGGGGGGATTTTGGGGGATTTTGGGGGTCCTGGGAGCGCCCTGACCTCGAAATTCCGGAACCTTCTGCGCTCCCAGCGCCAGACCCGCGCCCCCATCCAGGTTCTTGGGGGGAATTTGGGCGATTTCGGGCAATTTGGGGGGTCCTGAGTGGAATTTGGGGCGTCCTGAGTGGAATTTGGGGGATTTTGGGGGGTCCTGAGTGGAATTTTGGGGGATTTTGGGGCAATTTGGGGGGTCCTGAGTGGCATTTGGAGGATTTTTGGTCAACTTGGGGGGTCCTGAGTGGAAT
>NW_008237419.1:961-1176 GCF_000691975.1 Corvus brachyrhynchos
GGTTTTGGGGGGTTCTGAGTGGAATTTTGGGGATTTTGGGGCAATTTGGGGGGTCCTGAGTGGAATTTGGGGGGTTCTGAGTGGAATTTTGGGGATTTTGGTGGGTCCTGGGATGGTTTTTAGCGTTCCTGGAGGGATTTGGGGGGTTCCCCAAAGCGATTTTTGGGGTTTTTCGGGGTCCGCAAACCGAATTTTGGGGTGTTTTAACCAATTTT
>NW_008237420.1:0-50633 GCF_000691975.1 Corvus brachyrhynchos
AGGAGAAAATGGAGCAAATTTGTGGCTGCTTTGTTCTCCCCTTTGCATGCCTTTTCCTTTGCCTTTTTCCCTTCTCCTCTGGGTTTTGTGGTTTTCTGAACCCACCCAAGTGTACCGGGGATATCAAAAGTGATCACTGAGCCACTCCCTGTCATTTAAGAGCTCTCCTGGTTAACTGGAAATATCCAGGTTTCTGGAAGGTATCAAATGTTGTACCCATCTACAAGGGTGGGGAATAGAATTGATCTGACCTCTTGGCCTGACCTCAGTGTCCGGGAAGATTATGGAGCAGGTCATCTTGAGTGACTTCAGATTGCACATCCATTGCAACCAGGGGATCAGACTCAGCCAGCATGAGTTTATGAAAGGCTCATCCTGCTTGACCAGACTAATCTTCTTAAATGAGAGGTTTACCTACTTAGTGGGTGAGGGAGAGGCTGTGGATGTTGTCTGCCTGGACTTCAGGAAAGTTTTTGATTCCCTTTTCCACAGGTTTCTCCTGGAGGAACTTTCTGCTCATGGCTTATATGGTTCGTACTCTTCGCTGGATGAAAATCAGGCTATACGGACAGAAAAGGATCTGGGGGTGCTGATTGACAGTCACTGGACATGAGCCAACAGAATGTCCCAATGGCCAAAAAGGCCAATGGCATCCTGGCCTGCATCAGGAAGAGTGTGACCAGCAGGGCCAAGAAGGGATCATCCCCCTGTAGTCAGCATTGGCGAGACCACACCCTGAATCGTATGTTCACTTCTGGGCCCCTCACTACAAGAAGGACATTGAGATGAAGGGTCTGGAGCACAAGTCCTGTGGTGAGCTGTTGAGGGAGCTGGAGGTGTTTAGTCTGGAGAAAAGGAGTCTCAGAGAGGATCTTCTCAGTCTCTACAACTACCTGAAAGGAGGTTGTAGCCACGTGGATGTTGGTCTCTTCTCCCAAGTAACCAGTGACAGGATGAGAGGAAATGGCCTTAAGCTTTACCAGGGAAGGTTTAGATTGCATAGTAGGAAAAAAATTCTTCGTGGAAAGGGTAGTCAAAAATTGGAATAGGGACATAGTCAGGCATTTCAGGAGCGGTGGAATCACTATCCCTGGAAGTGTTAAAAAATTTGTGTAGATATGGTTTAGTTGTCAACAAGATAGCTCTGGGTCAATGGTTGGACTTGATGATCTTAGAGGTCTTTTCCAACCTAAAAAATTCAATGATTCTATAATTCTGTATAGTATGTGGATTTCACTCTTATGTGCAGGTTCTAAATATTTCTCATGGATTTGAGGTTTAGTCCATAAATCTCTACATTCTTAGCAAATGCCACCTCACTTCAGGAACCAGATGAAGGTAGAATCCTAAATTCATCACTGAAAATTATGTCTGCTTTTTGAATCTCAGTTTTTGGATCCCCTTGGTGTACAAATAATAAAGTGATGGATATTTCAGAAATCCTAGCTGACAGACCTACAGTGACTTGGGAAATAAAATTTTCAGTTTGCACTGCTTCAAATATATAAAGTAATCAGCTTATTCCTTCTGAAGAAAATCAATGTGATCACATACACAAGTGATTTATTCACTGGACCAAAGACCTGATGTTGCTTTCAACAGCAACAATTTTACAATGCAATTCTCAATTCTCAGCTTAGTTTCAATTGGTTCAACCTGAGATGACTTTAAATCCCTAGATTGTTCTACAGAATATGAAATTTTGTTAAGTACTCTCTGAATATCACAGAAAAAGATAAGATGCATAAAGATAAGACTTTTTTTTCTCTGCCTTAGATATTCCTTGTGAAGTATATGAAATGTTTGTTTCAAAACACTAAGTTTCTTTCTAAGGGCTAAAGTAAAACTCTGTCTGTCAATGCCTCTTTTGACATTAAGAGTTTATTCAGACACTTCCTAAGGACTTTTCTGTACAGATATACCCAGACACATTTATGCAGTATTTCTAGATGATTAAAGAACTGATTCTCTATGAATTTGTGCCTATTTTGTCCTTCTCTCTGTCCTCCCAGTGTTCAGGCTGCCTTTTATGCCGCTATCTACTCTTTGACAGTTGATGTAACTTAACTTGCAAAACAAGTTATTCACCCCAAAATGACAGCCCAATTATAACTCCAAAAGTTGAAACTCATAAAAGATAGGTAGCTCTGGACATGAATGTGTTTTCTCCATAATGCTTTCCTTTTTTTTATGAACAACTTTAAATTAAAGTCTACAATTTCTGCAAGTATCAGCTATAACTTTCTCATCTGAAAAATAGCTGACAAATTAGCAGTTGAAGTGTCATATACTTCAGAGAACACATGGCACTTATTAAAATTCATAAGAACTTCACAGTGGTCACAGATCATGTGTCTTTCATCTATGCATTGCTCTGCACAATTTTTGTCAGACATTAAGAGAAACATTTCTTCATTCCTCTCTACTCAGAGCATACGCTTTCTACCTAACTTCTGGAAAGGGATCCTGTGTAGGCTACTGTGACTCATTTTAAAGCTTAGTGGGGACGTAAGGTAAAAATTGAACTTGTAGCATGCTCTGAGTTCTTAATGAACTAGCAGGAACAGTGTGTGTGCTTGTCAAAGTGTGATGTTTTCTCTTTCCAGCTTAATCAATTTGTGTTAATATTCCTTGCTGACCTGCCAACCTAGCATCTGTCTGGTACACTCACCCTCCATTGCAATAATCTAATCTATAAGTACAAAAGTATAAGAGGCTGGTGAAAGCCTGACACCAAAGGAATTTATATTAGATATTTACACAATGCAAAAGTAAAATATCAGTCAGTAGCTGAAAGAGCAGGCCACAGAATACTGCATCAGTGAAATGCTTCTATTTAGTATTCTGCAGTATTATACCACAGTTGATACCTCCATTGTGGTTTATAAATTTGCTCACATTAGGTTTGTCTGGTGTCATGTGTGTAATAGATTAATCATTTTTTAGTTTCACAGACCTTTTTCTTACATCATATAACTATGTCCAGGAGGAATACTTTATTGCTAGTTTCATCTATGTAAGGTAAATTTTGATACAGGGGGCTTTACTGCTGAAAATATAAATTTCTATTTTGAAAACATTAGGAAAAGGAGATACCAATATTTCTTTAAGTAATTTTTTTTGTTGTTGTTGTTTGTAGCATATGACTAATGATGCTGTCAGGCTTTTTGTTTACCTGAAAATATTTGGGTGAGCATATTACATCATCAAGAATATTAACACTTCAAAATCACTGGTGAATCTCCTAAAATATGTTTTCTACTGATTTCTGCAGTCTGTTTTAGTAATATTCCTATTGTGCTTAGTTTCATTATTTAATTTTGAGATTTTCCCTAACGTATTTCTCAATTATTATCAATTTCAGAATGAATTGAATTGACATGAATACATATTGCTCATTTACAAGCACCATAGGAACATACTTATAGAGTTATTTCTTCTTTTTGCTTTTGCCTTGCCTTGTATGTTTCCTTAGTTTCTCCTCCTCCTCCCTCCCCGCCTTCTTTCCCATTTGAGTGTCTGCCTACAATACTTTATTTTATTACAATATTTTTACTCCTAGAAGAGTTTAGAAAATTTTCTTATATTTAGTTATGCCAACCCTGCTTTCCACTTCTTTTTTTTTTGTTTCATAGAAAATCCATTTACCACCATTCTTAAATTGATATTTAATTTGCCTCTTAGCATCTCATTTCCATCTATTGTATTTATATTTTTAATTGCTGCCTTCACTTTAGAACTGATACAGGATTGGATTTTAGGGAAATTAGCATACATATATGCTCTGTTTTCTATTAAAATTAATCTGTATTTTTTTTTCCCTGCAAATAGTAAAAGATAAGGCCTGTAGAAAAAGGGCTCAAAGCCATTGTCTTTTAGATATCATTTTGATATGCATTTGTGAACCAGCTTGTGAAAATAATTACTGGGTGAACTAATAAAGCCACTTTAGGAAAATATAACCAAAAGCACATTCCTTTATTGGAGTACCCTGCTGCACATTGTGGCATAAATATGTGACATGGTGTTTTTGCTTTATCTACTGAAAAAGAAACTACAGCAGGAAAATCAGTCACCAGAAAGGAACTTTCTTTTTTTCTCATAATAGCTGTATTTTTTTTTCTAAATATGCATGCTAATTAAGAAAAAATATAAGAGGAATAATCTCTCTTTGCAGGACTTCACAATTAAATACAGGGAAGTTATGCTAAATGCATAATGTCTATTAGCTGTACTCTGAACCCTTACTGGACTTTTATTAAGGAGCAATTAAGGAAAGATTAGAGGGAATAAAATGTGAGAGATGCTGTGGCTAAAAATATTTGACCATCTTCCATAGAAATGCAAAAGCTAGCTGAGGACACAAAGTTACTGAGCAACCTAGGAAAAAGGATTTATCGTTGTCTAAAGATAAAGACTTAAGGAATCCCACAGCAATTCTATTTTAAGCAAACCAAAACACTCAATTGTCAGTGTCAAAGCATACTGATAAAATCCCACATTAGTTGTGCATAATTTTACTGATGTTGACAGTCAATATCAAAGGAAATTTTCCTATTAGTAGAATTTTCATATTTTATGTCTATGAGTATATCATTCTTGTAGCTGAAATGTGCCCTCTCTGAATATAGTTCTAGCTGAAACTCTTGAATATATAATACACAAAATATTTATAGATTAGGCATTTCAGATTTTTTAAAAAACAGTTAAAAAATTATACTCTTCCTAGCAATGGTAAACTTCTCTGTGTTTTAATACCAGCCATACATTTAACAAAATAAACAAAATAGCATCACAGAGAGGACATTTATTTATCATCTACCAAGTCTCACAAAAAACCTAATATTGGAACTCTGTAAAACATCTAGACCAAAATACTGCTTGGAACATGGATATGCTTGAGTTACACAAGGTTGCTTAAAGTCATGCCTTGTTCAGTTCTAAAAATCTCTAGGTAAACTTCTCTTATTCTTTTTGTTTTGCTTACATGTGTATCACAGTTTCAATGATCACAACTATGACCATTGTCTCTCCTTCTTTGAGGAGAAGAATCTGAGAAGAATCTGGCTTAGTATCTTTCTGAAATGAACACCTGAAGTGATATCTGGTTTTTTCATAGTCTGTTTCTATATGTGTGATGCTTGAGACAAACCCCTCTCACCTTACTTTCTCAGCACTGATGATATTCCTTCTTATTGTCTTCTCCCTGATTTATTTTCCCCTAATTCTTCTTTGCTTATCCATGGGCTAACTTCATGTCATCATCTAGTATTCCAAAGGATGAAGTAAAACCTCACAATAATTCAGAAAAAGCCCTATGCAGGCAAGTATATGGCAAATTGATCATCTGTTAAATCAGTTTAAGGTTCAAAGTAATATGGGTGTCTATGCATTAACTAGAGCACAGGAAACATGCTGTTGCCTGAACTAAGAAAAGATAGGGAAGGTAAGAACTACCTGTTTTAGAGAAGGAATTCAGACAAAACAAGCCATTCAAGGAGTAAAAAAATTAAACAGGAGGACACAGATTTTGCAGATCCATTGCTTTTATTGAGAACAGAAATGTCTAAGCCAAGGTTTCCTTGTTCTCATATTATTCACATATAAAATGCAGTATAGCAGAAGAAAAGCTGAATGATATAACTCATTTGGTAAGCACAAAGACATGAAGAAGTTATCATGAACAACAGAACAATAGAAAACAGAACAATAGAAACTACACCTTAGACTCAATCTAAGTGGTGCTCAGGCAACCTCTCACAGGTAATATCGTAAAAGTCTGTGTTGCTGGTATTTAGCTCTGGAATATTTCCTAAACGTGAAGAACAGTGAATGATTCTTGTTTCTTAAAATCAACCTGGAAGCCTTTTTAAAATGTAATCTCCTGTGCATGAAATTAATAGCATGTTAACAGATAGAGGAGTTGGAAATACAGTGCATGAATTTTATTTCGGCAGTAACAGCTTTTCGTAATTTATTGCAAGTAATATTCATCCTAACTCATGTGACTGCTTGTTAGGAATGCAGTTTGTGGGTGACATTAATAATCCAAATAGCCAAACCAGTCTTTGATATGCAGGCATTCAAGCTTCTTGCTTCGCTGCACCCAGTTCAATAAGAATATTATTCATAAAGAAGCTCTGAACAATTTCCTGTTTTAAAGCACAAAAATTAGACATCTTTCAACTGTGTAGTTACTATCCATTAGTTTTTCGACTTCCTTAAATTGTGAAAAAGTTAAATGGTGACCTTTTTGCTCTTTACCGTTGGAAAAACTGTAAAATAACTAATAATAAAAACAACATATTAATAAAAATATTTGCATCTATCATGAAACAATTCAATAATTCCAGTTCTTAAGTTATTGTCCTATATTTTAAGTGGTAGATGTCTGCAAAAGGAAGAAAATATACACTTAGTTTAAAATGAAAATAGAATGAACTTAATTTCTGGTTTCTAAAGCAAAAAAGGTTTTTCATTTGCCCCTTTTTAAATTCTTCTGTGGACCACAATATTATTTTGCTGACATCAGCAGGTTGAACAGTGATTTATGAAACACAAATGTTGCAAAATGTTGTTCATATTTACCTAAGTTTTCATGGTTGTCTGAACAAGTCTTTATTATCTTGTTTTTCTTCTTTAAATTGCTACTGAAGTTGGGGAAATTATAACTGTGAGATGACTTTTAGAATCAAACAATTCATAGTGAAATTCACCCACGTCTTTCTTCCAGCCAAAATCTTTTGCTTGTCTTACTAGCACATCTCATCCACCTGTGAAGAAGAGGAGATATAAAATAATTCATTAGATCAAATATGATTAAAATCAAAGAAATAGTCTTCAATTAGAGACATGTAGACTAACACACTATACACATGATTTCCCCATATTTTATTTTGAAGACAAAGTAGCACAGAAATGTCTCCAGTGAGAGAGGAGACATCAGCTCTCCTTGGCATCTCTTTAGATATCAGACAAGAGGCTGATACATGAAAATTATCTGCTATTTTTTTCAACCACCATATTTCTATACAACATACATATTTCTAGAAAAGTTAGTCTCCTTGTGATCCTATTTTGAAAAAATAGATATAATATCTGGGAACTTTCTTCCTCACAGATTACACTACAATCTTGATATTGTCAGGTTTTCTTCTCTTGTAAACTCTTCGCAGACTTACTGGTTTTATCTACGTGAGATATCATAGCCAGTATTTTCACCAAATTACAGAAGATGATTTCTCAGCTCTTATAAAGTCTAGTTAAAAATAGAATTAATTTTTTAAATCACATTATTCCATTAAAAAAAAAAAAAGTAGTCCTCAGCAAAGAAATAATTTATTTCTTTTTAAGATTTTTTTACCCATAAAAATGTAATTTAGAAGGGAAGGAAAAAATAACTCTTAACCTAGTAAGGAAATAATCTTACAAGTCTTATTGAATATGTTTGATTACTTTAAGAGACAGAAAATGGTTTAAAGCACATGAAAACAAGAAACTGACCTTTTATGGCAACAGACAAATTGGAGTTTATCTCTGCAGAGAGTGTTCTCCCTTAACCCTATTTTCAACTCTGACTTAATCAGGGATTATATCAGTTGTTTCTGCAATGAAAAGATACCTGCTTTCCACATCACAGTCACAACATGACCTAATACCATCTCATGGAACCATCCCTTAGATGTGCAGGATCCTATATTCTATTATGAAACCTTCTCAGTTCAGAAGGCTGAATTTAAAAGAGGGTTAGATGAGAAATACAAATGAGATGCAAGCCTAACAAGTTTTCAGAATACTGTTTTTCTCTGATTAGATAGATAAATGCTTGCCTACCTGTAATGTCATACAGAGAGTATATGACCCTACCTTCACTCATGAACCAAACAGGGCTCCAGTTTTCTCTTACAGAATTCTGTAGGCTGAGATCTTGTTCCATTTTCCATACCAGCAATGCAATTTTCTAGTTTCCCTTTTAATTTGTTTTATATAAATAACCATTTGTATACAAGCAAAGGAGAAGGAGAGTTTTAGATTTTCAAATACTATGTGACTACTGAGACTTGGAAAAGTGTTGTAAAAGGCAGTCCAAAAAAAAAAAAAACCCTTGATATTGCTAAATCAATGCTGTGTTTAAGTCATCTTCAGCATTTTTAAAGGCTTCCACTTACACAACTCCTCCCCTCCCAAAACAATGGCCTTAAAGAAAAAAAATCAATATTTAGAGGCCATAGGATGACTGCCTTCAATGTTTGTGAATGATGTCATCTGGAAAAAGATACCTCAGAATGAAGCTCTTTCATTAAGGCTGCATCCAAATCTGAGATTCTGAGAAAAATGCTTCATGTGCAAAGTTTATGTATTTTTAATTGACTGATCATTAAAATTTGAAACCTGTTTCATTATTGTACTGCATGAGTATTGTATCTAAAATATTCTGAGTCTTGCTTAATTGATGATTGTCCAGTATATGGGCCAAATAAGCCTAGTTTCCTTGGCTTTGTTATTTGCCTTGCAGCTGAAAGGGAAAAAGTTATTAACATGACTGAACTGAGGCCCTTACAAAAATCTTCCTCTTTCCATTAACTATGTGGGATTTTACTGTAAGTGCTTTTCTTTATATCCACTTAGATGACTAAATGTGGTCTAGTGCAAACCATATCAATATATTTCCCCAAAATGGATGCAGCCATGCCAAAGAGCAACTAATGTCATTCCCAACTGCAGACTGCTTATAGGTTCAATGGCATCTTGGGGGTGGGGGTAAAATTTATTTGAACTCTCTGACTTCATGTCTTTTCATGTGTCTAAACCTGGATCTATTTTGAAAAGAACCTTATTCTTTGTAGGTTCAATTGCACCTATTTCTATTCTAACAATTGAAAAAAAATTAGTTCTGTTTTTTGTAGCATTAAACATAAGCAAATTGCACCCAGGAGTTTCTGCTCTATTGTGATTAAAACTAATTTGAACTGTTACAAATAAGTGTTTTCAGTACATGGGCATGCATATCTCTCTTTCTTTTTCTGGGTTTTGTTTGAGGCCTTTCCTGCAGCACCTAGAACAAAGAAATCTATAATCTCATTTGACACTTCTATTAATGGTCACTATAGCCTCATAAGAATCGTTAGAGATTAGCATTTTGACTTAGTAAGAAACTCTCTAAGTGCTTGTACATTGCTTAAGGCACTATAGCCAGGATTCCAATTTCTGCTTCTGAGTCACTGTAATAGAAGGAATAAGTAATATCTGTTCAGGTCACAAAGGCCAGACATACAGTTTTAACTGCTTCTGCATTTCCAAACCCTGGTTATCTACGGAAGTCATAGTGCCCAAAGTTTTTCCTGGTGTTAGCAACCTGAGCAGAGAAAAAATGTCATAACTATTATAGAGTCTGCTTTCTTTACACTATGGCTATTTTCTTGTGTAACCAGGAAATCTGGATAACTCATAAAATGTTTATATAAGTACTGAAGTTTTAGAACCTTATGGTAATTCAAGTACCAAAATCTTTGAAGTTCAGCCATCACTGTTGGGCTTAAGTCCACCGTCTGTGGATTGCTTGTGTTAATAAAGCCCAGTCATTAATTACACTGTCTATATGAGGGATTTCAAGTAAATCCACACTATATTTTCTCCATTAATGGCAGTAATTTTGAAAGCTGACTATTCAGCTGGGGGCTGGGGGAGGGGAATTCATCTGAGTGAGATAATGGAAACCCAATGGACTGGATTTAACCTATGGCAGACCGATTTCTATATTCCTATCTTCACGTTTTACATGTCTAAGTTCTTCTGAATTTTCTAATACATATCTGAAGTGACTTTGGCACTAGGGGGTAGGAAACCTGATTGGTTTGAGTGCTTTGATCCTAGATGTAGGTATCAACTGATCAAACCGACAACTATTCAATATACATTTCTTCAGTTTACTTAAAATATTGAACAATATTTCAAAACCATGTTTGAGAATATGAACCCTGGAGTTGCATTTGTCCTCTATTGCCTTTAAAACTTTTCAGAAATGTGTAGAGCTAGCTGTATCTCTAAACGTCAGAGTAACTATAGTGAGATAGAGTGTCCCCAACTTGTTTATGAAGTCTTCTGAATGTAGTCTGATGGCCTAAAAGAGAGCAGCAGTAAGTGTGCAAAAAGATTTCCAAACTAGGTCTTTACCTTCTTCTTTTAGACTCAGCCTGTCCCAGGAAATTGCAAATATTTGGTGTAAGGGAAATTCTATATATATTATATATTATATATTATATAGGAACTGAACCTCTTTAGCTAGAACATAATAATTATATGCTAGCTGTATGATTAAAAATAGCAATATAATCACTGCAGCAAATGAGGATTCTGGTGATAAGGGAACAGAAAAGTGGAAACAGTTCACCTTAGAGAATAGAGAACTTATAAACAAGGAAGTTATTTTTTAACCAACTCAAGACCTTTGATAATAGTTAAGTAGATTGTGATATGGACTGCACAGAGTGTCCACTGAAAACACTTTAGGTCTGTGGTGATTTGACCCTCTTTGCTAAGGGCAGAGAGAGGTCACTCCCCAATTACCATCACAAACAAACTGAAAGACTTAACTCAGAGAAATTTGTTCAATTTATTTACAGTCAAATCAAAGTAGGATAATGAAAAATAGAGAACAAATTGTAAAATCACCTTTCCTCCAACCCTCCCTTCTTCTTGGGTTCAGCTTCACTCCTGATTTTCTCTCCCTCCTGCCCTCAGTGGCGCAGGGGGATGGGGAGTAGGGGCTACAGTCAGTTCATCCCACATTGCCTCTGCTACTTCTTTCTCAGGAAGAGGGCTCCTCACACTCTTCCCCTGCATCACCTGTGGCATTTCTCCCATAGGTGATAGTCCTCCATGAACTCTATGAGTTCTTCCCACGGGCTACAGTTCTTCATTAATTAGTCCAGCATGGGTCCCTTGCATGGGCTGCAGTCCTTCAGGAACACACTCCTTCAGCCTGGTCCCCACAGTCTCACAAGTCCTGCCAGAAAACTTTCTACAGCATGGGCTCCTCTCCTCAGGCTGCCACAGATTTTGCCAGGAGCCCGCTTCCAGCATAGTCCTCCCATGGGTCACAGCCCACTTTGGGCATCCACCTTCTCTGGTCTGGGGTCCTGCACAGGCTGAAGGTGGATATCTGCTTCTCCACGGACCTCCATGGGCTGCATGAGACAGCTTACCTCACCATGGTCTTCACCATGGGCTTCAGGGGAATCTCAGCTACAGGGCATGGATCACCTCCTGCTTCTCTTTATGCACTGACTTTGATGACTGCAGGGTTGTTTCTCTCTCATAATCTCCCTCCTCTTTCCTCTGACTGAAATTGCCCCTGCACAGTGACTTCTTTCCCATTTTTAATTCTGTAATGCCAGGGGCACTGCCACCATTGCTGATGGACTCATCCTTGGCTAGCAGTGAGTCCATCTTAATGCTGGTTGGCACTAGCTCTGTGGGACACAGGGGAACCTTTCTAGCAGTTCCTTACAGGACCTACCCCTGTAGTCCCCCACTACTGAAACCTTGCACACAAACCCAATGCATTGTTAATAATAACAGCATTTTTCTATGACATAACTGTGTGAATGAGCTGTAAACAGCTTCATTATTGAATTACCTATTTTGTTTTTAATTAGGCTGTTTTTAATTTTGTTCTGTTGGTTTTTTTCTCCTTTTTTGAGGGAAAAAGTGATGGCCTTGAAAATATTTTTAGACTCTCTTCAATTTCCAAGCAGGAAGAAGGATTATAAGACACAGAGCAAAATTTTTTGAATCCTGTGCTTTTAAAATGCCTATCTAGACTGCAGGATGGATTGCATTAAATAATAACACACATTTACATAGATGAAGGCACATACCTGAGGCCACAAGAATCCAGGTGTCTGAATTTGATCTTGCCTTTCATATTTTTTCCTGTTATTCTATGTCTTGCGTGTATGAATGGAAATAAATGGCTGGAATGGAGATGAAAGCTAGAATCTTAAACAAGACACAGGGATCTCATACTCTTTTAGCTCGTGCAACACTGTCGAGTCTGTTACCATGTTGATGTTCATGGTAATATTTGCAAATGGCTAATTTGTTATCTCAACTGTTTTTCTTGACAGTTGAACAATCAGACAAATAGTATGCAGTTTTTCATCCATTGACATTTTTCTTCTGGCTCCCTAAGAACTTCAGATAAAAGAATATATTTTCACTTTAACAAAAAATGACAGAAACTCCCACTATGCTTACAGGTAACGAACAGTAATATTTTTTTAAAGCAGCACATGAGCAACTGCCTTACTGAGGCTTCTGTTTCAGCCAATGCACTATAAGTAATTTCAGACCCCACCTTAGAGTAAATGTACTGTGGATTGAATCTCTAGACACAAAGCTGTTAAAAAACCCACCAAAACAAAATTTTTTTAGTCATCAAAAACTAAGAATGGTAAGAGCTTCTCCGATTTGATGCAAGCACCATAAGAGCAATATAATTGCTTAGAGACAGATAGTCCAATATTAATCTTGAACTCTGTGAAGCCAGTCCCTTTTTAACAGTTTAAGTCCAACATAAATAAGTATCACATTCTGACTTTGAAAAATAAGGCAATAAAATAAGGACTTAGACTGTATGTTTTTCTCAAAGAGGTTCTGCCTGTAAGCATAGTGAATTGTTGACTTTTCACAGTTGATAGCTACAGAAATTTCGGGTTCTTAGTATTGCCTTTTCATGATTGAAATGAAGTATCTTAAAAAAGAAGTAGGGCTTTAGTCTTTCCTTATAGGATCAGATGAAATTGCATTGGTCTCAGTTGAGATATTGTCTGATTTTCAAAAAAATCTTTTTCTTTTACTTCTCTGAGCTTTCCAGGGATTTTCAAAGCCATTTTTTTTACTTCCTTCAAAGACAAATAATGCCTGGAATCCAGAAACTCAGTGAAATATGTAAAAGTAGGCATTCCTCCATTTTTCTTCCCTAAAAATCTTGTCCTAAAAAAATGTATCTTGTATTACTTTATCTTTTCTTTCTTCTTCTTCTTCTCACTCAAGATCAGTCTATTGATCAGTCTGAGGATTCTATTGGGTTTTTTCTTCAACTTTAAAGAGAAAACATAGGAAAATAGGCCAATAGGACGTGAACATCCTCTCCCATCTTTGTCTTAATTTCTTGGTCCTAAACAAGTCTGACTACTCTTACAGCACGTATCTACATGAATAGATGTAGGCAGAATCAAGATCACCTGCCCACAACTTCGTTCTAAGCTGTCTGAACTGCTTGTATATGTGAAACTTATTAGTGCAGCTAACAAATGATGTTTCTTCCTGACTGACAGGCAGCTCTGCCCTGGGTACTTGCACAGGGTTCAGGGATATGTGCACTTATCCATCTCCTTGCTTTCAACAGGTTTTGATTTCTCCCGGTTCATCCAGTAGAATTTATCTGCACTGCTTTAAAGCTGACTTCAGTTTTTAACATGAATGACCAGCCTTGTGCATATTTAGGTGTTTAAAAACTCCTTTTAGAAGCCATAATTTAAAAATTGCAAATGATTTTCATAGGAAGAGGAGTGTGTGTGGGGGGAATTATACTAGGTCTTTACACCAGCATATGGATCATTTTTCATGTCAGTGCAGGTTTTTTGAATGTGTTTGTTTAATTGTGATTGCCTGTGTTTGACACTGCAGTAAGGAAAGCTGAAATTAAAACTTCAATTAAAGGAAGTTCAAGCAGAAATTGATTTTTTTTTCTTTAATTAACCCCTTCCTGAGCAAAATGTGGCCTTTTCAAATCAAACACAACAGGATTTGAAGAGAATCAAAAGACAGCAAATGTTGCCTTTGCATGACTATAATTTTTCATGGCTAGAATTTTCCAAACTGTTGGTGCCCACTTGAACTTGCCTGGGAAGGATGAAGTAGATTAATTTGCTATCTGCTTCTTTACAGAGTATTTAGCTTTATGCTGTTCACTAAACAGGGCAATTACAACACCAATCTTTACAAGAAGCACATGATGTAGGTCTATTTAGAAAATGCTTGTTTCAACATTAATATTTAAAATAAATATTAATGATCTCCAGTGAATAGATTTTTTTTTTATTTTCCCTTTTAAATCTTGCCAATAATTTTCAACATGTATATCAAGAGGACTTTAATGCACCTGTAATATTTAAAGCCCAGAAGATATTGCAAAACTCATTTATTCTTGCTTTAAATATCTAGCTATTAGGCATAATAAATTAAATGTAGAAATTAAACAGTAAATTGACAGTTTTAATCATCTAGGTACAAATGGAGAACAGTTTGCTGCAGTCCTTGCATGTCGGCATGTATTTCTTCTATATGACACATCCCCTGAAGGGCCTCTGGGAAATTCCATCTTGCTGTGTTACAAATGAAATGTCCTCTTGTAGTGTACTGCACCATACTTCAGCAGCAGGCATCTTCCCAATGTCCTTCAAAATATAAAGAACTGCAGCAATGATGCGCCCGAGGGGAATCCTGGGAGCTCTTGTTAAAATTCCATCACCAAATTAAGTGGAAGCTTGGAGTGATTTTCCATCTTCTGATGAAAATTGCAGGTTCATGCAGAATGTGAAACCATGTCTTTCTGAGATAAATTATTTGTAGAGTTTTAATACAATTACCTTGGAAGAGCAAATATTTTGCCTGTTGGATAGGACTGCACTCCACCAAAAGGCAGGTTAAAATACCTGTCTACAGGCTTTCTCACATTGCCTTAATATTCTTGATACTGTAGCTGTTGGATATCATATATTTTTTGTAATATCACTGAAATTTTTCTTTTTTTTTTAAATCAGCTCTTTGATAATTATGGTCAATAAAATAAATTTCATTGAAATTGATAAACTAGTTTGTGCATTCTTGTAATGCCTTTGAACTACTAGCACACGTATTTTAATTAAAAAAAAACCAACAGCAAAAGAATTAGTTCTATAGCAACATAAGATAGACATCTTATGTTGCCAGTTGTTACAGGGGAATGGAGTACATAAGATTTCGTTATGTCTTTTTAATGAAAAATACAGTAGCTAATTGTTTACATAAGATTTCATTATGTCTTTTTAATGAAAAATACGGTAGCTAATTGTTTTAGGATTAGGGATTCTTTTGTGAGAAGGACAATAATGGTGACTATTTTTTCCTGGTCTGTATTGCGCTTAAATTTAAATTTATCTTGTAGAATATCATATATTCCATCAGGTTAATGCAGACCGATGATTATAAAATACACCTTTTGAAACATCTTTTTTGTATTTTGTGGGGAAAAAAGGAAAAAAGTAAAAAGAAAATATAATTAATTTTCAGAGTTATAAGGAAAAGAAAACATTTTTGAAGAGTTTTGTATAGCTATAACCATAAGGAAAAAAATTTTACATAACAATGGAAAAATTACATCTACCCTATTTAATGAAATCACTGTGTTTGGAAGTAATCTCTGGAAATTATCTGACATAACCTCACTGCTCAGAGCAGGGTCAACATATATGCAGTTTGGTCTTGAATATACACGACATCTTTGTAGCACCCTTCCTCATCAGATATTTAAACAAATACTATCCATCAGTCCCTCTGTCCTCAGAGCCTTCTCCAGGCCTAATAGACCACTTTCCTCCTTTCCTGATACAAAAAAAAAATCTTTCAAGCTCTTGTTCATCTTTATGGCCCTTTCCTGGATGCACCATAGCATGTCCATGTTTTGCTTCTGCTGGTGAGGACAGAATTAGACCCCATATTCCAACTATGTCCCACCAGGGCTGAGTAGAGGGGAAGGATCATCTCTGTCAGCCTGCTGGCAATGCTTTCACAATCCAGCCCAGAAGGCTGTTGGAACTCTTTTTTGCAGGGACACATTGGTGTCTCATGGGCATCTTGGCGTCCACCTGGAGATGTGGGCCTTCCCTGCAAAACTGCTTCCCATACGGTTTGTCTCCAGCCTGTATTGGTGCACAAGGTTATTTTCTAATGGCAGGGCTATGCATTTCCCACTGTTGAAATTAATGAGATTCCTATTGGTCCATTCCTTGACTCTGTCCAGGGCCCTCTGCATGGCAACCTGCCTGTTTGGTATATCAGTCACTGCTCTGAGATTTGTGCTGCCTGGAAACTTGCTGAAAGTGTACTTTGGCACCCTGCCATCTAGGTCATTAATGAAGGTGTTCAACACTGCTGAGCACAGTACTGGTCCTTGCAAAACACCAGCAGTGACTGGCCTCCAGATGGAGTTCATGCCACTGATTACAATGGTCAGAGCCCAGAAGTTCCGGCAGTTTTCGGTGCACCTCACTGTCCACTTATTGGAATTTTATGTGAGACAATGTCAAAAGCCTTGCTCAATTGAGAAAAACAGGCAGGACTCCCCACATACTGGTTTTGCTTGCAACTGAGTTAATTTTCTTCACAACAGTCCTCATGGTGCTATATTTTTTAACTAAAGCTTAACTGATGCTTTAGCTATTGCTATGCATTTTTTCACAGTGTCAAGGACTTCTCTGTTTCTCATCCTGCTCCCTCAGCAAGTAGACTGGGGGTGCACAGGAAATTGAGAGAGATGACACAAATTGACCAAAGAGATATTTCATACCATAAGATGTTGTGCTCAGCAATAACACTGGGAAGGTACTGGCAGAAGGGGAGTTTTTTTTAAATTGCCATTGCTCAGCAACTGGCTGGACACTGGTCTGCTAGCTGTGAGCAACAGCTTCTACATCACTTACTGAGGTTTTGTTTTGTTATGTTTTTCTTTCACTGGTGAGTTTTCTCTTTGTCCTTTCAGTTCTCTCAGCCCTCTGACTGCAGGGCAGGGGTGTGCATGTAAGACAGGGGCTGTGTGGTGCTTCGTTGGCTGCAGGGTTTAACCCATCCCCCCCCCACTCACTGAGCAAGTCATTCTGCTGTAGGGAGCAACCAGTTTGGTCAAGTATGATTTCCCCTTTGCCAGTCCATGTTGACTACTCCCAATTAATGTCTTGGTTTTAGTGTCCTTGGAAGTTTTCTCAGGATTATTTACTCCATAATCTTCGCAGGGATTCAGGTGGGGTTGATCGGTCTGTAATTCCCTGGATTGTCTTTAATTTCAGATCTTGAGATGCAGCTGCTGATTTCTCACCAATATTAAAGAAAGAAATAGAAAAGAAATAACTTAGGTTTGATCCCAGTAACAAACTAATCCAAATTTACTCTTTCCATAGTCCCTTTGGACAGCTTAGTTTTGGAAAATTATTTTGATCCTTCTTGCTATAAGGAAAGTCTTTGTGTTAAATGGATAAGGAAAACAAACAAACATACAAAAAGGAAAAAAACCCCAACATCTCCGTCCCCCTAAAAGATACAGAAATTTGATTTTTTTAGAATTTCCTGATCAGCTGAGGACTTCTTGGTCACTGAAACAGATGACTCCACAGAAATATGGGATAGATCATCACAGAAGGTTTCACCCTACATTTGACTGAGGGGACAGCTAGAAGTGAGAAGTGATGAGCCTGTAATATGGACAATCAGGCACTGTGACATCATTGTGGGGTTGCTTAAATGCAAGTGGAAGTGAAGGCTACAATTGGTGTCATCAGGTTTAAGAGACAATGACTTTGCTGTATTACCATAGCACAAAGAGTCACAGAAAGACAGGGCTGGAAGAATTCTAATGAGACTACTTATCCCAAAGATGAGCAAGGTAGGATAAAATACAGTTATAGTAGTCCTGCTGATTTTCCCTTACACATTTTAAAAGACTTCTACTGAAGCCTGTTCTGTAGAAATAAAAGAATTCTTCATCACAGCCTTTAGCAGATCTATTTGAAGTGGGGGTATATTAGTTTGCCTGTAATAAAATAGTAGTCCTAAGTACTAGGAATATTAGAAATGATGTGATAAACTATCTCCTTGACTAAAGACACTGTTGAAATATCTTTTATACATAGTTAAAAGAACTACAAAAAGAAATCCAGCTGATGTCAATCAATAGACTCCTGTTGACTGCAATAGAACTAAGTCTATTGAGAGAAACTGATGCCCTGGCTCCAAATTTTGTAGCTCAAACTCACCATAAAACAGAGAGGAGAAGTTTAAGGAGGCAAACAACCCAAAAAACTAAATTGATCTGCAAATGTGGAGTATTTATCACCATAAATTAATTTGTCAGCACATACTGGCTTTTATAAAGTAATTTCAAGAATCTCATTTAACAGTGAAGGAACTGAAGTGTCAGACAATTGCAGTTTGTATGTTTTACCCTTCAGCATCCCCTCTATAAATGACTAAAAATAGTTTTTTTAATGGAAAGTCTGAAAAATCCCTGAAACAACAGCAGAAAAAATTCAGCTGCAGTAAGACAGCATAAAGCAAATTTACTGGAATAATATGTAGGCAGTTCATCATCACAAGTGTAGTAACATTTTAAGTAATGGGATGTCTGCTCCCTGGGAACTCTGCAATTAGAATGAGTTCACAACAAATGTGTTCATTAAACTGAATCTGCTCGCAACAAAAATGTAAAAAGAGCCATCAGAGAGATTACTTCTTGTCGTTTCCTTTGCTTATCTTTTCCTCTTCTTCCCCCTCTTATCTTCTGTATTTGAAAGGGAGATATTTTTCTTTTATAGACACCCACTTTAGATGCTAAGTTACGGTCATTTTATTGATTTTTCCTACAAAAACTTCATATGCAAATTTGTGTTTCTTCTATTAAGGTTCATTTTGCTTATTTATTGGACTAGATTGTAAGAAAAAGCATACAAGTTAACTGTAAGTATCTCATGTTTGGTTTTTGGGGTAGCTGCCTTTTAGTCAGCTATATGAGTGATGTTGTCTTCTAGTTGCATAATAGAATTTTATTATGTTGAGAATAAAAAATGTGCCACAGGCATTTAAAATCTGTTTAGAAGATCTGATTAATCTAATAGGGAAGCAGATGAGCTCTCCTTTCCTTCTCTTTCTCTCCCTCTCCCTTCCTCTGCTATATTTCCTCACTCACTTGTGGCTTTTATTATGGCTATTTATCTAGATCTAGCAGAGCTGAAGGGGAATAAAGAGGAAGAAGTGCCTTCCTATGTAGTTAATAGTTACTCTATGACATGAATGGTTGTTTCAGGTTACAGAAAGAGAAATGAAGATAATACAGTTTCTAGTAATTGAACTTAGTTGAACTGGTTCTGTTTTCACTGATAAATGATGTAAATCAGGGGTTGATCTGGTCGCACATACAAAACCAGTGAGGGTGTACTGAAGATCAGGGTCAGATGCTATCAAACTAAAAAACCATAAATTTAAGTGGTTTCTTCACAGTTGTAAAGGAAACTGGCTATTTGTTATAGGTCTGTGGAAGTTGTAATTATTTAATATTAATAGTCAAGTCTTTGGACTAATTAATTGTTAATTTTTTTTTTTTTTTACTTTAAAATAAATGAAGCCACAGTCTAAAAAGAAATATGAAGTACTAAGTTTCTGAAAAATAATGCTGGAAAATAGAGTTACTACATCAAAAGATTAAAAAGTGACTGATACTGTACTCACTGATTTTGACAGAATCCAGATGCCTGCATTTGACCTTCTGAGCAATGTTTGCGTATGTAACTTTCAGCAACCCTTTCTTCCAAAATAATAAATATGTCATAATTTCTGTTGTCAGGAAAGGGAAAAAAATAAATTCATAATAGGGGCTAGAGCTTATAAAGACTACTTCACTTTAAGCAAATACTAAATGAAGATGGTGTCTTGAAGTTCTACATTTCTATCTTGAAGAAAAAAGATTTTTCTCAGCGACTTCACAACATGCAATATTTTTGCTTAACTTGAACAGTCACTGAGCCACTGTAGTTCTGTCACTCCCTGAGCTCAAAGAAGCTTCACAGTCAGCATAAAAGTCAGTGTACAGCCAGAAACTGAGTATCTTCATAATACACACACTCCAAGGTCACCTAGTCACACAATGGAGACATTGCTTATGGACTTCTATTTTTCCTGGATGGTGGGTTAACTAGAGGAGATGAAAAAGTACTGGGGGATGGGTCAATGGGAATTTGAATAGATCTAAGGCAGACAGTCTTAGGGACCTACCTGTACTTTTTAACTGTGTTTTAGCTTCTAGGACATCCAAATAGGGCAGGTAGGACCTCTGAGTATGCTCCGAGCTTTTATTTACAAGTTAAGTTGTTCTTGATCACACCCTTGAGTCTGTTGATTATCCTTAAGAGAGAACTTTCTCTGCATCCCAAGTGGATGGATGCTATTTCATACACCCTTGAGCCTATAATTTTAAAGATCTTAGTGCTAAGTGTTGTCTGATGATTCAAGGCTGGTTTCATCCTCAGAAACTCAGGTTTTTTGAATCTTTATTCTAAAAAAACATTCCTAAATGTACTGTAGGAAAGACTTGGGGACCTCATGTGTTTCTGGGTTCCACTTCTGCGACAAATCACTTTAAAGTGAGAATTTGATGTAACTTACAGGAAGACCTCCTCCTTTATGGGATACAGAGGTGTAACTGAACTTTGGATAGTGCACCATGAAACCTGGTGGAGTCCTTAGTCAGGCTTACAGTCTTCATATAACAAGAAAAAAGCTGAATATCTTTGAGTGATCTCTAAGTCAAACAGTGCACTGCACATATTGAAATAAGAAACACTGAGCCCTGATGGAAGTCTCAAATCCTTTCCCTGGCTGTGCCATGAGTTTTTGCGAAGAATTGCTAGCCATTTCTGATTTATGTGAGACTCTATACTTGAAGGCAGGTAATGAAATGTAGCTTTGGGGTTTTTTTTCTCCCAAATAATTTTCTAGAGCTTAGGCTAAAGTTTTGATTTCTTCTCTGACTGTAAGGCTTCACCACCTCCTGCTGTGCTAAAAGAGGCACTAACCTCCAAATGGAGCCTGCATTTTCTGAGAGGGCATGTGAAAGTTATACCAGTAGGAAGGAAGAAGCCTACAATTTCTTGGCTCTGATCACAACACCTGTCCAACAAGGTTGATTTCTGAATTTTGTAATTCGCTCCAAGGCTTGTTACCCTACATAACACAATATATTGTGTTTTAATGATCTAATTATTAACAGAATAAAGCCTTTAGCTTATAACAGATACTTAGTCAAAACTTTCAACCTTATGTTAATCCTTCTGAGTACACTGAAGAAGAACTTTAGGTTAAAAAAATAATTCTATTGTTTGCTAAGCTACAAATGGAATATTAAAAATAAAAAAAAAAGGTTAGCACTCACCAGGGCAGATAGATAAATCATATTTGTAATTGTGTGTGTGTGTATATATGTGTGTGTGTGAGTATGAGGGGTTATATGTGCATATCTTAAGAAAAAAGTAAGTTTTTTACGTAAAAGTACTTAGAGTTTTGTGAACAGCTGCAATAAATAATAAGGAACACTTATAAAATTATCTCTAGATATCCTAGCCCTTTATAGGCTTTCTCTATCAATGGTTTTGGTTCTACTAAATTTAAAATAAAGTAATCTAAAGTCTGCCCACTCCATCTTACAAGAAACAAAAGCAGAAATGCAGCCAATTACATCTCTCATTATTTAATATGTCATTATGCAATTTTCTCTTCTGGCGTTCAGATCTCTAATAAAGTTGTTTGACTTCTCCTGTGTGGCTTTGCACAATTAAATGTTTCTAATTATGGGCCAGATACCTGATCCTTCACATCGGATCAAAGTGAGATAGATACTCTTTAGTTCTGAGTACTACTTACAGTTCATTACACTTTTAATGAAAATTTTAATTCTAAATGTTCCAGTTGCTCAAAATAAGACATAATTTAAAGTAAAATATATCTCAGAGATGGTTCAAATAATGAATATTTTCATGTTAGAGACTTTCCTATTACAAAGAAAGCAGAAATGTTGGACCTCTGCTGGCAGCAGTCAGAGTTAGCTTATCAAAAAGTGGAAATGATTTCAAGTGAGTTAGTAATTCTCCAGTACTCACTCAGAAGATCTTCACTCATTTATTAGTGATTCAAGATTTGAAGAAGTACACTTCAGTTCTCTTTGCAACAAGTGTTTGAGAAAATTTTTGTCTTGCATTGTTGCTTTGATAGAGTATCATGCTCAAGGTGATGATTAATAGTCTGGATTTTCCTCTCAAGATAAATAAGTAGTAAGTGTCACAAAGTCATTGAATTACAGTGAAATAAACTTGTAAGATGTGAATAGGACACAATAGTGCTTCTGGAACTACTTTTCACTGTCGTGAGGAATGTAAGAATCCTTTTATCCTCCCAAAATAGGTTTTACTTGTTTGAACAGATAGATGCCACCTAAGAAAAACAAAGCTTTCTTTTTACATTTGAGAACAAGGAAAAAGAATCTGCATTTGTTTAGCTTTTTTTATGTTCTACAAGTAGTACTCTTTAGGAGCAGAAGACGTTTTGCATTAAGTAACATGTTTTAAAAGATTCCAATAAACAAAACCAAATACAAAAACCACAACCCTGAATATATTCTGTTTGAAGATTATATATACTAAACAAAGTTCAGCCTACCTTTCCAAAATTTGACGACAGAAAGATATTAATCTTCATTTATATTTCATTTAATCATTAATGGTGACCTATTACAGGTCATCATTTCCTTTCCTAGATATTTAGCTCTGACTTTATCTTGAGTACTCCCTAATAATATGACTATCAAAATTCCATAAAATCTTTACCAAAGTCAGAGGGAAAGTAAACATAAAATTTAAGAAAATTCTTCAAAATGCCCAAGTTGAGGCAAAGACTAATTTCTTGTTCTTTTAGGTAGCTGGCTACATTTCAAATCTCAGAATACGGTTCCCAGTATAATTTCTGTGGGTTATCTGCCTCTCTGCGATGTTTGAAAAGGAAATCAGAGTGATCAAACTTCACTTGAAATGTATTTCCCCTGCAAAGAGTAGGAATAGAATCTTATAAAAAAAAAAAAGAGCAAACCACTAAAAAACCCAAACAAAAAACCCCAAACAAAGAACAGAACTGTAAATCTACCAATCTCTTGACTACAAGAATTTTAAAAAAAGCCTGACTAGCCAGCTACAGTGAGCCTTTAGAAGGCTGCGTATGGAGACCTGAGTTTTGACGAGGTGTGTAACCTCTTGGGATCCCTGACTGCGTGATTAATGCTAAATTTTTTAATATAAGAAAAAATTACAGAATCTCATCTTGATGTCTTAACATATTGTGTCGGTTTTGCACAGCCTGGACTTTTGGTAGCAGCGTGGGCAGCAGCAGTGGCTCCTGTGAGAAGCTGCTGGAAGCTTCCACCCTGTCCGGCAGAGCCAATCCCTGATGGCTCTGAAGATGGACATGCTGCTGGCCAAAACTGGGCCCATTAGAGAGGTTGTTAACACCTCTGTGATGACATATTTAGGAAGAAAATCAAAACAAAGTGGGGCACGCACAATTTTGCTTCTAGTCAGAGAAAAGGAGGAGATGAGAACATGTGAGGGAAAACAACACAGTGACACCAAGGTCACTGGAGAAGGAGGAGGAGGAGGTGCTCCAGGTGCCGGAGCTGAGATGCCTCTGCAGGCCTTGGTACAGACAATGGTGAAGCAGCTGTGCCCCTGCAGCCCATGGGGATCCACGGGGGATGCAGAGGTCCACCCACAGCCCGTGGGGGAGGTGCCTGTGCCAGAGCAGGTGGATGCCTGGAGGAGGCTGTGATCCAGTCGGAGACCCGGTGGAGAGAGGGGGCCCTGCTTCCAGGCTGGAGCAGCCTGTCCTTGGAGGACTGCACCCCGTGGAGAGAGAGACCCACACTACAGGATTTTTAGGAGGACTGTGCGCCCGTGGGAGGGACACACATTGCAGCAGGTGCAGTAGGATTGCTGCTTGTGAGAGTGGACCCACACTGGAGAAGTTCATGGAGAACTGGCTCCCGTGGGAGGGACCCCACAATCTCACAGGGGAAGGACTCCTCTCCTGGAGCAGTGGAAGAAGATCTCGGGCGAATAACTGTGCCCTGTCTCCCTGCGCTGTCAGTGGGAAGGAGGGAGAGGCTGGGAGGAAAAAAAGGTGTTTTAAGGGCTTGTTTTACTTTATCCTCCTCTGATTCTGTTAGTAATAAATTCACTTTGCAACTTTAAGTTGAGCCTATTTTGCCCTTGAAGTGCTTTTTTTTTCTTCTAATCCTTATATCAACTCATGGATCCTTCATTAATTTTTTTTCTCTCCTCTGCCCAGCTGCGGCAGGGGAGGGTGAGTGAGCAACTCTCGTGGGTGCCTGACATTGAGCCCTTGTCAAACCACAACACATATCCTGCCTGGCTTCCCGTTGGCCATCTACAAGATCAACATCTCCTGTAGGTCCTGCTTTGTCAGGCTCATGTGGCTCTCTTAGGTACCTAGGTCATCTCAAATGGCCTAGGTAGATGCTTAAATGTAGCAAATTAATTGAGTCCTTGAACTTTATTATTACAGGCTCTTAGGTCTTGATCTTTGCTGTGAATACCTACTGTAAAAACACCTGAAAGTACATCTTTCAGGCTGAACAAACTGTAACCCAGGGCTGTTAAAATGTACTTCTTACTGGAGTGTTGTACCTTTTTGGAGAGAAAGCTGGAGTTCAGCTGGATGCTTCCAAATGGCTTTCATGCATGACCAGGAAGAAAGAAAAAGAACAAATGTAACAATATATTTCAAACGTTGTAATTTTTTGAATATTTTCTGAAAATTTGTTTCTCAATCAGCACTTTTCCAAAAGAAAGACATTTTCTGTTCCACTAAGATACACAGCTAGTTATGGAAGGAAGGAAAGAACTAATCCATGCCTTAAACCTGAGCTATTTTTACCTCTAAAAAAAGAGTAGAGAGACTGTTTAGAACTGTACAAGCCAATCAAACAGATCAATGACTCACTTCAGGACAAAAACCTTGCAAGGGGTGTGACTATAACATAACCTGGACTGTGTAAAAAATATTATATTTATGTAGTATACTTTAAAAATATTTCAGCATAGTTTGTTTTGAATAACAAACAACTCGATTATCTTTCCAGTACTTAGAAACTTCCTACCATATAGAAATAATTTTAAACAAATATTTGCAAAATAAAACCTCCAGAAACTCTTACCTCTTGAGTTTTGTTTAGAAACTATAAGCAACGTATATATTATTAGATAAACATTTTAATGGATCTTATTAGCATAAAAAAATGTTTTATGACTGAATGTGCGGGACTGTAAAAACCCAACATGACCTCATTGATTTTCGGAATGGAGGTAGCACAGCTCTTCTGCAGGGTGCATTTAAAACATAAATGATTCATATGTCCGTTTTCCAGCATAACTGTGAAAAAGTTCTACACTTCAGTGCCTTTATTGGAACCTTAGGTAATTTTATCTTCCTGTATGAATATACTTGCACATTTATCTGACTTACTGCAGGATCTGCTTCTTATCAGCCTTCTGCCCCATCTGGCTCAAAACCCAGCTTGTTGCTAAGCAAAGGTCAGTTTGTCGTGGTCATCTTCCAGCAGAACTGCTCACCCCCTCTGCACCTGGGCTGTTCTTATGCAGACTAGAGGGTTGGCCACCACACACCCAAACCTCTCCTCCCCCTCGGTTGGGGGTGCAAACCTGGCCTCAGCAGAGCACAATCACATTTCAACATGTTCCCAGAGAGAATTTGGGGGATTTGTCTGCCATAGTGCCCTGTAGGCTCTTCCTTGACCATGTCCATGTACTGGGTGTAACCCCAGACACAATTTTTTGACTTTTTGATCTCTTCCCTTCACGCCACCCCAGCAGACCTGTCCATTGCTTTCTTGCAGCACTGCTGGTTGTAATCTTCTCCCCAGCCATCCTATCTTAAAGCCCTTCTAATGGAGTCAACAATGTTTTCTGAAATTAAAAGAAGAAAATTTTAAAATAGAAGTTTATTTCCTCTGTTTTTCCCTGTAACACTATTTTTATTTCGTTGCAGATGCTGAAAAAGGAGCTTGATCATTTATTCTACCCTTGTAACTCTATAAAGTTCACCAGTAGATCATATTTTAAATTACCTCTTTCTCTGAAAGTATCCTTCACTTGTACTGGGTATGGCTGGAACAGAATTAATTTTCTTTAGAGTAGGCTGTGTATGGCACTGTTTTAGTTCTGTGCTGAAAACAGTGTCGATATTACTGGGATGTTTTCATGATGCAGTGAGGGATAGAGGGAAGTAGCTAAACATACAGTCTACTCAATGATTTTGTGGGAGGAGGTATTTTCCTTAACTTCACAAGTTGTCTGTATATAGACCCTTTGCAAAATTTCTGTATTCTTTCTTCCACTAGGATGAGAACATGAGGATATCTATTTCTCTCAAATGTTTTCCTTCATTCCATATTATATCTGTTTTAAAAAGACTAGATGTGGAGTACAGAGATTGGCTAAGATTATCCATAACATATCCATAATTCAGAAGTTCATGATACCTGAAAATAGACAGAAAGTGTAAGTTTCATTGGGAAGTATGAATCGCTTATTTCCTAGAACAGTTTCCACATGTTAGAATAGAGTATGCCACTGGCAAAACTGACTGCCAAAGACTAGAGCCAGAAGGGTGCCCATGTTTCCTCTTGGGGGAAGACTTACGAGGGTGACAGTCAGTACTATTTATCCCATCTATAGTGAGAGGAGAGAGGATACCAGCTTTCTGGTTCCAGACCACAAAGATATTGCAGTGTATAATAACAAACATGAGTCATAAAATCTCTGCAGTGACATATTCGATATCCCTATTTCCTTTATATGCATTTTCCTTAACGCATATACTGACTTCTTTTTTTAAAGAATTGTGCTATGCATTCCTTATACAGGTGTGAAAAGAACTGGATTCCATAGAACTCAAAAGGAAGTTTATTGTAATTATATGAAAGCATGTGGCTTTTAACAGAAAGTTAATACTGGTTCTTTAACTACATCTGTTTTCAGGCATGTATAAAGAACTTATTTTTTCATATTAAGCAGCACAGGGCTTTCCTGGGACAGAAAGTATGGGAAGGGATCAAAGATATTTTCATATTCAAACCAAACTTTGAAATTGATACTTGCCATATATTTCAGATTTCACGTATCTAGATTTCAGATGACAAGCAAATACAGCAACAGACTGAGAAACATAGATGCAAAAAATTGCTTAATATGAATAATCAGAGATAATGAGCTTGTGTTGCTTCAGATGTGCCTGTTCATGCTGTGCATTTGTGCTGATGGAAGTGAAATAAAAAATTAAGTGCTGGACAGCTCATTGCCTTCCCCAAGGCTAGAAATAGCTACATTTTAGTAAAAGAAATATGCCACCTGGGTAATAATTTAAATATATGGACATAAAGTTTCTGACTTCTTTGAGGTGTTATCAAAGTCAAATCCATCGTTTTGACAGTACATCATGTATGATAGCCACAGACCTCAGTCCTTTTGTAATTAGCAAGTTTATGAGGAAGTAATGGTCCATTATTCTCTTCTGAATAGCTAGAAATTTGTCCTGTCTTTAGAAAGGGTGACTTTTGAGTTCACAAGTATATTGGTAGGTATGTCTTGAAGTAAGCTGTTCTGAAATCAAACAAGGTGATAGTAAAGCAGAACAAAACACAACAAAGTGCAATTTACAATCTTTACAATAATTCAGATTTTTAAATCTTTTTTTAAATCATGAAACTTTTCAGTCAATTTAGTTTCTTAAGGTAAATTAACTTTGTCTTTCAAGTTTTCTTTTTCTCTTTTGTTTTCTATTGTAGAAACTGAAAAAAGAAACACATTTAATTTCAGTGATTTTACATATCTACAAAGTGCTCTTAAGAAAATATACTAACACAAAACTACAAGTTTTTTTTAATGTGGTGAAGAAATACCTGATGTTTTGACATTAAAACACATGAACTGAAACTGGAAATATGGATATGTTTTAAAAGCAGCTTGGTTTAAATTCAAAATTAACCCACCCAAAGACAGATTGTAGACTGTAAACAGAAATCGTGGGGTTCAGCTGACATAATTGATTACACCATCACTGACTAAAAAAAAACAAACTAGTACCACTTGGTTATCTACTCATGCATATGTCATTCACCTGTATATGTTACAGTGCATTCAGATTTTTTCCAGTGTTATAAAATAGGACTTGGTGTTGCTGCCTGCTCCGAACTTCCCCTCCCCCTCCCCAAGCTGAACCCCTTTGTTCCAAGCGCAGGCAAAACCAAATGTAACTCAAACTCTTTAGCAGTGTCTGATTGGCCGGTCACCCCGGGTCCGCCCCCAGTCCTCCCCTTTCCCCTTCTCCGAATAAAAGAGAGGACCAAGGGGGGGCCCACCCTCTTTTGGCTTTACACCTTTTTCTGCGAACATCTGTGTGCTTCTGTTTCTTTTTGAAAGCTTCTAACTGAGGGAAATTAGGCAAGCTGGGAGCTATATTTCTCCCTCTTTGCTTCTGCTGGTGGTATTAGATTTGCAGCTGCCATTTTGCCACTTTTAGAGCTGCTGAAATGCTGGATTGCCCGTGCTACCTCTCTAGGCCGCCCGAGGCTTTCTAAGGCATTGAACTACTAGCCTAGCCAGTAAAAAGCTGTAAGTATACCCCCTCAATTTGCCATCTTTATGATCACATTACCATAATTGATTTTTCGCAATGCCAATTCTAAAATGCCTAATCTGTTTATATTTTTTCACTTACATTGTCATCAGGCCAGATTAAATTCTTTTTGAATGACAATTGAACAAGAATGTTGAAATAGAGATGAAATTTGCCTATGTCAGAAGTACAGGAATTTTGTGAAGCTATGTGTATCACATTCTGTTACAGTGTTATTTTATTCTCAAAGCATTATAAAAATCAGACTGGAAAGAGCTTTCGGCTTAATCTTTTACTTATGCATTTCCTAGTGCTTTTCTCAATGGACAGTAACTAACATTCCTGATACTTTTGAAATTCTGTTAATTACTTTCTGTTAATTACATGTTTGTTTACTTCAAGCAGATTATTTCGTCCTGAAAAACTTCTGTGATTACTAAAAACAATATGTGTATGCTGTATGTACAGTACATTTCATTAGTTTAGCCTGGACAAGAAAAGACTCCAGGGACAATTTGTGGTGTCCTTTCAGTGCTTAAAAGACAGTTAAAAGGAAGATGGAGAAAGGCTTTTCATCAGAGTCTGTAGTGAGAGGACAAGAGGCAGTGGTTTTAAACTGGAAAAAGATATGTTTAGCTTGGACAAACAGTTGTTTGGGTTGTTTTTTTTTTTGGTTGGTTTTTTTTTATGAGGGTGGTGGGACACTGGGACAGGTTGCCCAGAGAAGTTGAGGATGCCCCATGATTGTTAGTGATCTAGTCAGGTTGAATATGGTGTTGAGTAACCTATCTTTTGGAAGATGTTACTGCAAAGGGGGTTGAAATAGATTATACTTAAGGTCCCTTTCAAAGCAAAACCTCCTATGATTGTGTGATTGTAAGACAGCAAGCGCATTTCCACATTCTTCAGCTGTGTAGTTTCATTAGATGATTTCAACAGATTGGTCATAAGTTAAATAAATCATATGTTTTTATATATAACAAACTCTGACCAAATTTGAGTGAATTACCAGCTTTGAGTAATATGTGTGCCTATATGTTGTTCTTTTCCAAGGGCAGTACCTGGCATTTCCTGTTGTTGAACTTCATGACATTCCTGTTAGCCCATTTCTCCAGCCTGTTCAGGTCCAGCTACATAGCAACATACCCATCTGACATACCTACACTGAGTTTTGTAGAGCCTACTGTCTTGCTGAGGGTGCACTTTTTCTCCTGTCACTCAGGTGAAACATTGCTGAATTACTGATCACTGAGACACATTGCTAGTGACTGCTGTCCATCTGGTCTTGATGTTGCTAATCACAGCCATCTTAGCCTAGCAGTTCTGATTGTTTTCAATCTAATTCACTGTCCATTTCCCTGTTTGCTAAATATCTTGTGGTTGCCAACAGTGCGAAACTGCTTATTGACCTCTTGGTTTGAGCTATTTAGCACTAGTTAGGGACAACAGTTAAGTCACTAGGAAAGGGCCTTGGCCAATAAGGAATACAGTTCAGTTAAACCTCCTTTGCCTGATGAAAATAGAAACACAGTTGAAGAAACATTTATACTGATCAGAAGAATTTAATTTTCTTTTTTTAAATTACTTTGCAAAGATGATTTCCTCAAGACTTAATGTCTTTTCCAGTTATTTAACTAGCAGTTATTTGACTAGTTGTTAATTAAAGTCACCTGATGAAGATTTTCTATGGATATGAATTCTTAGTGTGTTTTCTGACTTTTGCGTGATATAGAAAAAACCTAAGTCAAGTGCCTGATAGTTATTGCATCTAAATTCAAACTGTTTGTGCATCAGCTTGTGTATGTGACTCCCTGCACATTTTGTTCTCATTAAAATGCCCCAGGGAATCTGCTTTGAATAAAACTAACTAAATAACAAAGCCATGCTTGAGATTAATCCTCTTTTTGGAAGAAACACTTAATAGGGATACACATATGAAATCTATTGAGTCTGTCCACAATAATGTTCATGATCCTTATTAAGAATATGAAAACAGAAAACTATGAAATGTAGTTTGCATTTTACTTTACATAAATTAACACAATGTTTAATGACCTGTGAAACTGCCTCAAAGTTTACATTAGTTGAAAAGACAAGTTTGAATAAGCTGAGTTTCATTGCTGACAGTAAACCAAGATGAAAATTTGTACAGAAGAAATTCTGCACTTGACTAATATGGTGAATTGCATTTCAGTCTCACAAACATTTATTTGCCTATTTAACTTAATTAATAACATAAAACCAATATTATATAATACCTGGTAGTTCCGACACAATTTTTCAAAGATTCTTTTTTTTAAATGTAGAAGGGTTTACTTAAAAGCTCTGTATACATATATATATATATATATATATATGTATATACACATATAAAAGTATATACATTCACACTGTTTTGATATGTCATAGCAATTATGGTGTTTTCACTTTGAATGAATCTTAACTTTGAATGAAAGTAGTAAAGAGGATTTTGTAAGTAAGATTTCCTTACTCTAGGATGAAATGGTGATTACATCACCATTCTGCCTGTTTTTTCTGGTGAAAGAGAACATCTGTGGCATGTATCTAGGTTGAATGAAACCCTTACTGATTATATTTTCCTAGACAAGTTGGACAATTTGTTCAATGATCAGACACAAAAGCAGGGGGATATGCCCGAAGAAAGTGAAGCCTATGGAAACCAATCCAGGAGCAGGCTTATCCTGAAGGACTGCAGGCTGTGGAGAGGATTGATGTCTGATCAGGGAAAAAGTCTGAAAAGGAAGGAGAAGCAGAGTGCAGATATTATGAACTGAAGACAGCCTCTGTCCCCAAATCCTCCCCTCCACTTCTTGGGTGGGGAAGGTAGAGGAGTCAGGAATGGCTGTATGGAATTCAATCTGCGAAAAAAAGGAATGGGATAGGGAAGAAGGTCCTTTAAGGGTATGATTTTTTCTCACCATCCTAGTCTATTTTGATTGACAATAAATTAAATTTATTCTTCTCACATTCTGTCTGTTTTGCCCATGTTAGTATTTGGTAAATGAACTAACTCCCCATCTGTCTTGACTCATCAATGTTTCCATTTACATTTCCTCACCTGTTAAGGAGGGAGAGTGAGAGAGAATCTGTGTGTCTTTGTGTGTGTGTGTGTGGCAGATGACCAAAGTAATCCACTTCAGACTTTCATTATAAAAAGGTACTCAGTCTGAAAAATATATTAACAGAAAAATTATTGCATAAGAAGTAGGAAAGTGTTCCTGAATTTATTTATTGATATATTTATTTATTTACTTACTTATCTATTTTTTTGCATTGCTGTTTATCATTCTGGATGTTATAAAAAATGGAAGTCCTATGGTTTGAGTGAATTTTTGTTACAAGCTGAAGGATTTATATAGTAAACCCTGTGAATAATCTTACTATAGGTGTATGATAAGCATTTTTGAACATAAAATTAAATGCTGGCTGTTCCCCTTGGTCAAAGAATTTTGGGGTTGTAGACCCTTTGTGAAGTTATAATTGAATCAGAACTACTTAATGTTCACTTAGTTCTAACAAGAAATATTTTGAACATCACCTGTCACTAGAGTGTATTTATCAAGATAATTGGGAACAGAAAAAGAAAATAATTTGCAAAGCTATCTGAAATCTATAAAATAACATGAAACAGAGAACAATATGTAATGTTGCAATTTTGGCTCAATCCTTAAGAAGTAGACCCATCAGCTGAAAGTCCTTTAGAGTTTCATTTTCTCCTGGCGTTTTTTCTCAAACCCTTGTTCAACAGTGGACAGCTAATGTAATGTGAGAACTGTACGAGCTGGAAAGTGCAGTGTAACTAGATCATGACATTCCTCAGTGAATCAAAGAGAAAATGTCCTTTATGAAAATCAGACAGAATGTTCAGTGAAAAGAAAGCAAAAAGAAATAAACCAGGCTAAAAGGAATAAAGCAAAAAGAAATAAACCTAGTCTACATTCATCCTGCATTAATTGAGCACCAGTTGATGTATTTAAATAATGAGCCTAGCTCTTTTATACATTTGTATGCTCACAAAAGAGAGTTAGGTATCTCCAGAGAACAATTCAGATTTTAAATTTTAATCATTTTCTGTGAAAAATATTTCTGTGAAAAAACTTTGAAAGAAGCATAAAAATCATACCACTGAAGGAAGGACTCAGTGTATAAACTTGGTCTTGCTCTTGTTTTCTTTTCACCACACTATTGACTTTCTCCTACTTAGAAGAGTGAAATCTGGTTTTCAAAATCAAAGACTCAAAAGATTGGAAAAGCTGAAATGGCGAATTACTGTGCATATTCATTAGGATAATCTCTTCAACTGCATACTTTTCTGACATTTTTCCACTAAGATCTGCCATTCAATGTACATAGTTATAAAATTTATCAATGCTATACAGTCATTTACATTTTAATCTGCATGTCATGCAGAAAAAATCACAAATCCCAAAACAACCCAACAAAAACAAAACAAATAAAACCCCAACTTCAAACACAAAAAGAACCAACAAATCACAAATGCCTATAGTCCATTCTGAGTGAAAACTGAAGTAGAAGTAGGAATTTATTTCTGTTATTTGCTAAGGAAGACTGTGAATGCTCACTTATTTTAGCACAAAAAAAAAAAAAACCTGCAGTATTCAGATACAGTGAAATTCACAAGTATCAAAATTTGCCAATGACTTGTAAAGTATTGCTGAACAAACACAAAAGAAGACAAAAATGTGAAAAAAACCCTGTGTTAATCTTAGATGAATACATTAATCATATGCTACTAGCCATTATTTAGATAATAAAATTTGGTATGGGAGGAAGTTTTACGAAGTATATGTGAAATACACGTATTTTGGGTTCACTTATGATATCCTATAATTTGTCTTTCCAGGGAACAGGAGTCTGATTGCAACCTCTCGTATATGCAGCATTAAGTGAATGGTGCATTCTGGGCTATCACAAGTGAACAAGGAAATACCAAGAGGGTTTTGCAGAAAGAAAAAATAATTAATGAAAAGCTAGTTATATCTTGGTTTCTTTCCGAGTGCTCCCAAAGACTCGTCATTCAGGATTTTCAAAACAGAAATCTCAAAATAATTAGGTTTTATTTTTGTTTTTTATGGTTTCATTATACTTTGAAGACCATTAAACTCTGTTCTTGAAACACTCAAATATTCTCTTGTCTTCTGGATGTTTACTCAAGTATAAATACCTATATATCACACACTAATTAGTAAAAAGTTTATATTCCATTTATTTGTGCTAAGCAGCAATCTTTGAAAAACTGCAGTAGAAAAGACCTCTTTTAGCTTACATGGAAACTAAAAAATGTAAAAATAGATACATACAAACTTACAATTTTAGTGGTATTTTTGAATGTTTTGGCAACTAGCACAACTCATAGAAATGTTCATTTAGAAAAGAATGGTTTATGCTTGTCTTGATGTGAGTAATAAAATTAAGATTAATAATGCTGTTCTTGACTGAAGCAAACTGGATTCATAAGAATTAGGTTGACTAATTCTTGGTAAAATGAGTATTTTTCAGCTGTACTTTCAGTAAGGGTGGACTTTTGGTTTTCACTCTAAATGGAAGCTATATATATAGCAAATATGCAGCACGTTTGAATGCACAAGATTCCCTGGGAATAGCCTTTGAGCAGAAGAGAAATCAAATTGCAAAATATCTGTGCTTTGGTGAATGTTATTTCAGCAACTTCTGGCAACAAAATTAGGCTGTCTGCCCAAAGTCACATATAAATGAATATTTTCCTCCTTTTTCTGTTTTATTTCGCAATTGTGTAGATATGCAAAAATTATTTCAAGGCTTTCTTTTCTGGACTGGGAAAGGCATAAAAACCTTACAGCTTTTATAACTTCTTCTGGTTGCAGTATTAAATATAACACAATAACAAAAAATCCTGAAATAATTGTTCCTCTATGGAAGGATGAAGGAAGCAAGGTATCTGACTTCCGAAACCTCTTTCACGAGCCATCTTTGCGTACTCACAGAGTGTATGGTAATACTATAGGTATAGATGAAGACTCAGTTTATAGCAGTAAAACAGAGAATATCAAGAGGCAAAAAAAAGCAAACCAGAAAGAAAGAGGTAAAAGACATTTTTAGGTCCTATCTGCCATGTCTACAGCAGAAAAATATATGTCACATTACTTTGGTGCTGATGTTGTGGCCAGGGGGGAGAATGGTGGAGATAGAGAGATTTGTTTTGTATTTCAATCTTCTAAGAAATACAACTTTGAATAAAACTATAGGAAGTTGTTTCATCTCTGCAGACTGGTAAAAGTATGTTGCTATTAGTAGTAGCAGGTCAGAGGTGTGTATTCAGCTGCAGGTTCTAAAAAAATTATCAGCTATGATTTGCCTAATTTGTGAAAGAGCCTGGAGTTCTTTTTATTTTTTTTTCTTATCTGTAAGACCAATTGTCTAACCAACAGAAGACTAAGGATTTTTGTCTAAATTGTTTTAGTTTTGCTTAGCTTTGAATTACTGTGTGATATAACACAATGCTACATACTTTTGAAATAGTTATGTAATTAATTGATAGTGAAACACAGCTCTTCTGTGTAGTACAAAGAGTGACCCCATGATGTAATGTAGAGGAGTGCAATCACAGAATAACTGCAGAGGCTTTGCAAGCATAGGGGTAGGGTGAAAACAGATTTCAGGGCTATTAACTAATCACCAACAGTCAATTACTTTTTTTAAAGGAATGCAACTTCAGGGACTGGGTAAATTTAGTCATTTTACAAAAGACAAAGAGAAAATAAACAAGTAATAGACATAAAACACTACATGCCAATTTTGGTATAACATGGAACTGCAGGCCAGTAAATAAAAAAACGTGTGTAGTGCATGCTGCAAAGTATGAAAGACTATTCTAAAAAGGCCATAGGATGAAGAAGAAAGCATCACCATCACTATCACCATCATTCTCTTGGAGAAGAGCTCCAAGAGCTGATGACTCACCCTAACCTTCATTCTTCTTGAGGAAGAGTACAATCATCAGTCTTAGATGCACTGAAACTAGAGGGGTGCTTAAAGGGTGAGAATAAGAGGTACAGGAATAAATACCATTTTTCCCATCCTGATCCAGAACTCCATTCATTACAAAACAGTTCAATTTCCATGGAACATTTAATTTTTGCTGAAACAACATTTAGAAAAGTGAATAATTTTCCAAAGTTCTTAAAAAACAGTAAACAAAAGTATTTGCAATGGAGCTCCTGGAATGAGTCCAGCAGAAGTGTGGATGTTTAGGGGAAAAGATCTTTAAGGGAGACAAGACCATCTGTCTTTTGAGAGTTCAGCCTGTTCAGCCCTGAGGAGACTGAGAGAGGACCTTGTAAATGTCTCTAAGTATCTGGAGGAAGGTTGCCAAAAGGGTGGAGCCAGGCTCTTCCTGGTGCTGCCAAGCAATAGGAGAAGGGGTAATGGGCAGAAACTGATGCACAGGAAGTTCCAGCTGAATATGAGAAAGAACTTCTTTATTCTGAGTGTGGAAGCACACTGAAAAGGTTGCTCAGAGTGATTGTGGAGTCTCCCTCACTGGAGATATGCAAGACCTATCTGGTCCCAATCCTGTGCCATGTGCTCTAGGATGACCCTGCTTGAGCAGGGGGTTTGGACCAGATGACCCACTGCGGTACCTCTCAACGTTATGCATTCTGTGATTCTGTGAAATTCTCTTGGTCACCTTTTGCTTTGGGTTTACACTATGCCTTCAGAATAACCACAAAGAACTTTATAAACCCTTAGACATTTTTCTCTGTCTGTACACTCAGTGCACATATTTACTTCCAAGTTTTTCATCTAAACAATTTTTTTTAATCAATAGGAAGGAGATGGGACCTCTAATCTGTGATCCGTCTCCTGTCTTAAATAGATCAATTATATTGTACCAGGAAAATGTTTACTTTTTATTAACATAAATTTCATAAAAAATACAACCAACAACATAACTCCCAAGTATTTTGGCATTGCAGGCAATTACAAGGATGAGAGATGACTTAACCAGTGTACATGTACTGTGGACATGTGCAAGAAATAATGATGATAAATATTGTATCCTTACAGACAGCCAGTGGCAGTTTGCATGTAGTGTCTTAATTTGAAGGCTTGGCAGTTTGTGACTGTAGAGAGAGGTTTCAATTTTATTGTTTTAGCCTAAATGTATACACTAAATAGTCTCTGAGTATTAGATTTTCTGGTGTATACATATATTAACTGGATTCTTGGATTCTCAAAGGAGCTACTTTCTTGAGCAAATTTAGTCTTTATAAACCCAAAAACCCAGTGTACAGATTGGTGAGGTGCCAGGGAACAGCATATTAAAAATCAGTAAGCAAAACCTCTCGCGTAGAATTTTAGAGAGGGAACATCTATAGCTGAATTAGTCATTCTAGATGGCCTTAAGAGACAATGGAAAGAAATAGGTGCTTTTATACTTTTTCTTATTCTAAAGTACGTATTTAAAATAGGTTAATTGAATCTTAGCCCACAAGACATATTTCATTCCTCTTTAAACTACAAAGAATATGTAATGTGACCACTGAGAAGTGGAAACTTACATTGTAGATGGCTGAAGCCATTCTAGATGAATCCTGTTACTCTTGACTACTAATCTTTTCCCAAATCTTTTCCACACTTTCTGCAGTGACCAGACAAATAGCATCTTGCTAGGCTGTGCCAACAGATGATTGGATTTTTCACTTGCTGCCTCCATTTGTGTACCTTTTTCAAAGTCTAGGTTTACAATCAAAATTTTCAATGAACATGTCCTACTATAAAATAAGTCTAATTTAGAAAATTTCAAACTAAAACATTACTAAGGAGGGGAAAAGGCTTGTTGATTTTGTAAAGAAGGACAGATTGGGTGAAGCAAACTGCAGTAAACAAAGAATCCAGTTATAATCAGAGTATTAAAAATTATTCTACTTTAAAAAGTGAAGAGAAAATATATTAAATGATGCCTATAAAGCATTACTGAAAAAGTTGTATAACACTGTCTGCGTCATTAATTGTCGTCTTCCCTGACGGGGGAGATGTTCAGATTTTTGCCAGGAGAAAAAAGGAGGCGAATGGGACTTCATGCTTCTGTCTCCAGATAGATGTTTATTAATTCTTACCTAAGGAGTACAAGCCACTGGCATGGCTTGAACATAGCACAGAGCAGAGAATGCAGCAAGGAGACAACTTATCAAGATCTCACAGCCTTTTTAAAGGTAAGTTACCCAATGAAAGCTTAAAACGCAAGAGATATTTTCACTTTTTTACCAATGTCCAACAAGTTCCTAAATCACGTAGACAGGAACTGCAGAATTCTTTATCCAATCCTCCCAAACTACTTTTGCTGCAAAATATGGAGTTAGTGAAAAAGGAGAAAGAAGCTTTTAACTACAACTTATCCTCCATTTTGAGGTTTTCTACTTCTATCTATTTACTATGCAAATAGATGTAAAAACTCTAAATTTTTCACCCTGTGATAATCTCACATAGTATTCTATCACCTAATTCACACCATTGTAGATTCAAATTCTTTCCAGAGGCTAGGCAAATTTTCCCATGGACAAAGGCCAAAACCAGTGTTGTTCAGGGGGGTAGAACCCTTCAAAACAAGCAGAGAAATATTCTCTGCACTCTGGGTTCCCACAGTATGTTCAAGAAAGCAAATAATATAAAAAATTAGAATTTTCCTTTTAAATATTTCTGTAACTATGTAACCATAACAACATTAACAACAATAACAACAATAAGTATTATTATTGAAATATAAAAGCACAGAAGTATAAAGCTATAGTACAGTAAGGTAGAACATAAGAATAGAATACTCTTTCAGATATATGAATCACCTGAATTAGTGTCCTGTTTCTAAATGTGACCATAAATGGATGTTATGAAAGAGGAAGAGCAGGGCAAATACCTCTCCAAGGAATACATCTCCTAGGAACATTCCAGATTTAATGTAGTTTCACCTCAGGTGATTTCTGCAGATATACTACCTACTCAGCAGGTCAGCAAGAGTTTGTTTGTTCTGAACCTGGTTTGTATTACCTCCTTCTGATAGCCCATAGTTCTACATTCTTTCTCTGGAGATGGCTTCTGGTTTCTCTGGTTTCTCTGAGACGGTCAGGTTGGCAAAACTCTTAAAACAAGAAGGAGCACGCATTTTAAAAATATGACCATAGTTGTTTTGCAGCTGATGACATGAAAAGGCTGCCTAATATAGGTGACGTGGAGGCAGAGAGCAGAACTGTGAAAGGTAGGGGCAAAAACATTTGATATTGTATGTCTTGGAGAAGGGGTTACAATCTCTGAAAATTCCTGTATGCCACAGTGCCTATTCAGTATGCCACTGAATAAAAAAATGGATTTTTTTATTCAGTAAGATGGCAATTATGCAAGGAACAAAGTTTTTATAAACCAAGATTTTATGCCTGCAATAGCTGCACCTGTCAGGCACAGAACAAATTAACAAAGATATAACATCTGATTGATTTCAACAATATCTCCATATGTATTTTAACAAACTAAGTTTCTCTTCTGGGGCCCTCCCAAGAAAACTACTGATATTTGGTGGCTTTGCAGCATTTTCAGACTAAAGCTTTACTTTGATAGATTGCTACCTGAGGGAAGGTGGAAAGATAACGAGCCAGAAAAAATGTAGTATGAGGGAAAGAATGCAAGAGAGAAAGCTGACAGGAAGTCTTAATTTAACACTAAAATCTAAGAAAGAATTTAGGTTTAAACTGTTTCTTTATGGCAGCTGAGACCACCAGTCAACCTTGAAGGTTCCTGTGTTTCTGCCAGGGTGATTTCTGCGTCTGTGTTTCCACCAAGGGCATGCACTACTGAACAAATTGCTGTGGCCGATATCCAATTTATTCCTGATATAATTCAAATATTGCTTCTCAAACTGGAAACTGGCCTGTACTGATCACATCCAGAAGATTGCAACTCACACATCCTAGTGTGAGTCTACTAAACAAGCTATATATGGAAGATCCCAAAAGTACCGTAAGAAGGTACAGTATTGTGCTTCACATCAGGAAGTTATCTATCTTTTTAAAAGCTCTCACTCTTATTCTTCCCAAATTCTCACCACAGAGCAAGGTGAACCCAGAGGTCTGGATTTAACTGGCCATGAGGTTATAAGCATCAGCCTTTGTCTATCGAGAAGGTCTGTTGCAAATGAGATGAGAGGAGAGAGTGAAACTAGTAAAGAAAGTTTTGTGATTTTCCAGCTTGGAGAAGACCATTGTGTCTATGAGAAGTTAAATTGGACATGAATATTAGGGAGAAAATAAACTGACACTCAAAATTACATTTACTGCATTGTGGAACTGTTTTATTAAACAATGTCAGTATCCTCTCCAGACAGTGAGACAAGAACCTGTTGAAGATCTTCTCTGTGATTTTATACTATATAGAAGGGCATTATCTGTTATGCTTCATTGTTTCACTGGTCCTCTGGACTTTAGATTTTATAAGAAAAATCCTTGTTCCTTGTCTAAGAGCTAATTTAGGAATGTTCAGATGTGCTCTGAGTTTAGTATAACTAATAAACTGGAACTGCAAATTTTATTTCAGGTAATAATTTATTATAATACATTTCTTGTAACTGAAAAAATCGAGAGACAAGCATTTCTGAAATTATTAGCACTAATTTTATTGATTATGTGTATGTCAACGATTATGAATTTCATTTTAATGCTGAAAGAATGGAGAATTATTCACTGACATATTTTCCAGCACATATGCACTTTATAGTGACAATTTAAACTTTATTGTTGTTCTAAAATTGTGAATATATGTACTTGTTTTAAGGTCTTTTTTTGCCTTCCACTTTACTTGTAAAATTATGAAGTGAGAGAGAAGAAAAACATTTAAAATTACAGTTTGACAAGAAACAAAGTTAGTGGAAGGAAATATAAAAGGAAGGAGTTATATGTCATCATATTAGTACAAAACATCTTGAGTAGTAGCTGCAGATTTTCTTCAAAACTAAAAAAATTGGCCCATATATATATATATATATATATATATGTATGTATATAATATATAAAATAAAGAAAAATAGTTGTAGGTCAGGTTTTCCTGTACAGAGAGAGTATTTAGTCTTTAGGAGATTTAATACCTCAATGAAATGAGTTGCTGTGAATAGAACTGAGATGTAAATGATTAATTTTCAATATACTTCAGTTTAAAATACTGTCACAGTTAAGCAACTGCCTGTTACTCTGACAGTATCTCTCCAGCTCTCTCTTCACATAAGACTGGTACTCAGGCCAGACTGTATTATCTTCTAAACACTGTACGACTTCACAAATATTTCAGTCTATCATTTCAGCTTACCTGGCTCCTTGATACACATTTTAGAAACCTATGATAAGCCTCAGAGACCATTTATAAAGGCTAGGAAAGTTAATTGTGGGGTTTAAATGTAATTTTTAGGTAGAAGACACTAAACTTGAAATTTGACAACATATTTCTGTGCAGTTGTTCACTGGACATACTGAACTTGGTACATACTAAAATGAACATAAGACATCAATGAACAGACAGGACTTATAAGGGGTTTTTTTCTTAACTCTATTTCTTTCTTGGCACAAATATACAATGCAAAAACTTGAGAAGAATGACTCTGAAAAGCAAAAGATTTGACTAGTACCTAGAAGGGCTGTTGTATGCCTTGCTATAGTGAACAGTGTATTGCGTCAGGGTATGGTAAATTTGTGCATACACACTGTCTTAATTTGCTTGGAAAAACCCACACTCTTGTCCAAATAAAATGAATTTTTTTGCAATTCATAGCCTATACAAATGAGAATATATTTCTAATAAGATTCAAAGAAGAATTGAGTCTTTATCTTTTGATTAAATAACCCTTTTAAATATTTTTCAGAAAAAAAGAGACTATGCTGCTCTTTACATTACAGTTTTCTGGGATATTTTCTATCCTTTAAGCAACTTATAACAGTAATTGTCTTACAGCACTAGCACATAAAATAAGAGAGTATAAAAACAAAGTGATAAAGTTATCTGTAAGTATTAATTTTTAAAAAAAGAAAGAAAAAAGCACTGTAGTCTAAAATTTGTATACTGCATTTTCATAATCCCCTTGTTACAAACTATATCTTTGTATTAAATTATTTTTTCAATCATTAAAATCAAGATTACAGGAAAGCATATTGAATCCCAAGTTCAGTCTTTTTATTTTCTGGAGAGCAGATGCACATGCCCTTCCAAGAGGATTTAACTATAACATTAATTTCCTATTTAATGGACCTTATTAACGGTAAGAGGCTATTGCTAAGAAAATAAATAGGCAAAATATTCTTGAAAAAGATATTCTGGGGATGGGTGTGGTGTGTTTAAAATCACACTCTCATTTTTATTGAGCAGCAGTACAACAGCAGTCCAAAACAAAGCAGACAATTGATCTTCAGCAGTGATCTATAACATTAGCTCTCCATCAAGACTTCCACTGAGAGACTCCTCATATGATTTCACTGATGAGATTCTGTATTCCATCTTCTTTGAAGTCAGTTTATTTCACTATTTGAATATCCCTTTCCTCACCAAAATTTTAGGCTGTCATTTGTCAAAGCTTTCCAAGACTAGCAAAATTAAGAACCAGTTGATAGCAAAATTTTGTCTCAGTAGAAATTCATGTGGACTGCTACTGCATGCTTCAAAAATGCTTGCTATAAATTCGAATATTATTCACAATTTTATTCAATACCAATCCATAACTTTCCTCTAACTCTCTTATAAGTCTCCAGGACACTGAACAGAAGGAATGATGGAACAGAACCTGACACAAAAATTTAGGAGAGCGCTTATGAGGGGAAAAAACTGTGCCTTCTATTGAACACTGGAACCTTTTATCAAAAAAAAAACCAAAAAAGGAAAAAAAGGTCAGCATGTCTCAAGTGCCTTCTACATCTGATATTATTGCTCCAAGACAGAGGTGAGTAGTCCATAACATTGAAGTCACTTGAGAAGATTTATAATGCATACTTAATTTACCATTAACAAGAAGAAATCAATCAGAGCTGCCATTATATAAAAATACATAGGTCTGAAAATAGATTTGCTAGCCCTGTAGATCACTTGAGTACTCTGGGTACTCCCAGAGTGGTTTGTGACAAACTCCTCCATATGTCTCTACGCTCCCAAAAGGACTGACTAAAACATTGCAAACAAGTTTGTAAAAATAATTCCTTCAGATGAGATTACATCATAAGAGTATGAAAGCTACTGGACCGGGTGACGGCAGGACTAAACACCTACAGCAGAAAATGTCCCAGTGCAGTAGCGTGATTTACATACTCACTGTGAAAATAGAATGGTCTTGTCAAAATTCCCTACTCTTGGCAGATTCCAGTCCAGGCTGTTGCCTGAACCACATTTTGACATGGTCTAGGAAGGTAACATGGCAGTCAAAATCACACTGTGAGGCAAGTTAGTAATTAGCTAGTAAGGTCCCTGGCTTGGATTGTGTCAGGTTGTGGCTTGTTTTACTAGTAAGTCCTTGAAAATACACCTAAAATCCTTCTAATTCACTATGGATACCCCAGGGAAGAGAAAAAGAATGTGAATATTGCCAAAACAACCCACATCATATGATAGTTAGTGGCTGTGCGATTTTCTCAGAGATTTAGTGGTCCCCTCATATTCAATATCACCATATAGTTTTCTCTGTAAGGTTGTTCAAACCCTTTTTCAACTGGTTTTAGTTTTCAGCATCCACAGTTACCACAGCAAGCCTAACTCCATATTGAATAAATAGCTCCTGTCTGTTGTCTGTTTTGAACCAGTGATCAGTCTGTATCTGGTTCACTCTGCTTCTGGTGCTAGAGAATTGAACAAGTGCTAGAGAAGTTTCCCTGTGGCACTGTGCAGCTCTTATGGGTTGGACCTGATTTCAAAAACAGGGTGTCAGTTGAAGGGTAAATGATCAGGGAGAGATCTAGAAGAGACCCTGAGAGAGCCTGTAGAGAGAACAGAGGGGATTCTACACCTAGCCCCAGGCACACGCATGGTACCCTTGTGCTGACCTACCTCACCATGTTGTCAGCTGTGAAGGACAGAGGAGTCAAGTCTCTCCTGAAAATTGAACTTACCTCTGACTAAGTGTTTTGAGATCTGAGCATTGTAGTATTCACACAACTAATTTAGTCCAAAACTGTGTCAGGGACACAGGATTCAGAGTCCCTTTTATATCCCACTTCAGCCATCTGTTTTCCATGCTGAACTATCCTATCCTAGTCTAATGCTATTTTTACTTATATGAAACCATTATAGTTCACAGATTATTCTTTATGACTTCTTTATGCCTCTTCCGTCTCTACCTTATTTTGAGAAATACTCGTGCATCATCATGGAGGTACACAATGGCTTACCTTCTGTTCTTTTACTAATAATCATATATTTTTTGTTATTTCTTTTTTGAATTAGATCAGTAATGCACAAAATTATCTGTCGCAGCCCTACAATAAGTTTACTTACAACAAGCTCAGAGCCAAACACTTATAAGAAAGATTGAGATTTATTTTTTGTGTTACATCTATTTATGCATCTATTTACGTTTTTCATTATATCTCTACAGAAATATATGAATGTCTCAGTGAACTTTGTCACTTTTGTCTCCACTTCCTTTTCCATTAACATAAAGAGGAAAGCTCTATTCTACTACACAGAGATAATACTCCTGTAACAATAGTAAATCAAAAACTGCAAAACCTGGACATGTGGTAAATTCTAGGTTACATTCTGGAAATTTTGCTTCACATTCTAAAATGAGGTATGTTATCAGACCTTAAATTATACATAGTGATGAATTGAAAGGTTTAGTTTTGTGGCCACTATCACTAAACAAATGTAGGTAGATTTGGCTCCTCAATGTAAACTAGAAAATTGTCTTCCTCACATAATGAGCAGTCATTAATGGTCTGATGCTCTGGACTATTAGTTTCACTAATATGGTAGAAATGAGTCAAGGTCATGCTTAATAACCAGATTGATGAGGCAATAGTGTAAGCAAGAGATGTTCTTTTGTATAACCAGAAATATGGAGCAAAAAAAAGACTAGAGGCAGGTAAGATTTAGTAATCTAATTATTACAGATTTTGAAGCATTAGAAATGAAGGAGAATAAGCTTACCCAAATATTTGGAACTTTTTATTCGTAGCTGGATTGTGGGTTGACAATATAATTTAACCAATAGTGACCACAATTTGATTTATATTCATACAATGAAGAAGGGTTTTGAAAAATCACCTTCTTTACTTAAATTAAAATTTGCATTACTATAACCTATGCATTTTATTCAAAATCTCTCCTATTTATTTCATAGATGATTCCTCTTCACAGTTGCTGTTTAAACTAGAAAATTCCTTGTTTCAATCAGCTTTAACTTATTGCTGAGTTTACATTGTATCCGTGTTGTGGTTTAGCACAGCTTGGGTTTTAGTTAAGGAGAACTCCACCAGCCACGGAAGTGATTTTTTACAAGGGGCTGCAGACAGCTTCCTTTAGACCTGACAGAACCAATCTACTGGCTAGTTTGAATACTGATAACTCTGTTAAGCCACTTAAGAAGCTTGACATGTCTCTGTGATCCACATTTAAGAATGAACAAAGCCCGGGAAAGCTCTCTTGTTTCTGGTTTTTGGACAGGCAAATGTGGGGCCCACGTGGCTCAGCAGGGCCAGGCTGGGCCTTGCTCAGCGCAGCCCAGCCCAGGTCGGCCGCGGCGCAGCTTGGCTGAGATCTCAGCCCATTCTGTTCACTGGACACCGGTGCAGCCCCCTCAGTGCAGCCACTGAAACAAAATTCTACACCACAAGAGCTCCGGCCACCTCCCGGCAGAGAACATGTGACCAACAGCGAGAGGAGAACTCCTGCTGCAAGGCCTGGGTGAGATTAATTCTTTTAGTGCTGTAAAATTCTCCAGAACAGGTGAAACCTAAAGACATCAATCCTCTCCCAAGTCAGAGGAAAAGGAAAGGTGAAGACACATAAAGAAAACACCACAGAGACACCAGCGGCAATGAAAAAGGAAGAACTGAAGCCCAGATAGACGAGAAAGAGGAGATGCTTCAAACCTAAAAGCTGAAATTCTTTTGTAAAGCTCTGGTGGCAGACTATAATATATCAGAATACCCCCTGTAATTCATGAAAAGCACGGGGGGATGGAGCGTTCAAACCGCAACCATGACCAAAGGCACCTGTGCTGAAACAAGAAAATGTTGAAGTAGCTGTGATCTAATGAGAAGCTTGAACAGAGAAAGATGAGAGTAATGAAGACCCTTGCTCCTAGGAAAAGAGAAGAAGACCTCTGTTCCCAGAAATGAAGATGATCCCAGAGATAGATGAAGAGAACCTTTGCTTCTGAACAGCTCATCCTTAAAATCAGCTAAAGATTGAACCCTTGAAAGTAGTTGTGGTGAAATCTGTAAGTCGAGGGAAGGGACTTTCACATGCAAGCAGAAAACCAACCCAGGCAGCTGTCTTGCTGTGACATTGAAGCCACAAGAAAACTGTTTCTTGTGGAGATGTCTCCACAGCATGAGCAAGAGAGACTCCTCTCCCTAAGTGAACTGAAGAAAGGCTAGTATAGAGGTGGTAAACTGACTGGAAAAATTCCAAGTTTTGTCTCTTTATGTTGTCAGTGGGAGAAGAGAGGAGAGGTGGGGGAGGAGAACTGTTCTGAAGGTTTAGTCTTTTTTTTTTTCCCCCTTTTAGTTCTGTTAATAAACTTCTTTGTATTCTTTAAAGTTTTGTGCCTGCTTTGCTTTCTCCTAATTCTTATCTCACAGAAAAAAATAAGTAAGTGATGGATTTCAAACTAAACCACTACAATCCATTATCAATTGCATCATATCATTGTTACTAAAAATGTCTTTTTCTTTGTGTAACTCAATAGGAACAAGTGACGCTTTAAGAATGAAACTGGAAGTAATGGCCCTACTCAGAGAAGCTTAAAGTCTAAATAGAAAATACAATGAGAAGTGGTAGAATGGAGGGAGTGAATAAACAAAATGGAAAAAAGAAAACTGAAGGGGGAAACTGTCCTTGGGAATGTTATTTAGGAACATAGAAGTAGTTATTAATATTTTTTTAACAATTTTTTTCCACCTTATTTTGTTGTTGTTGTTTCAGTCTTTGTAAATATGTAAATTACACGAAAAGTTCTCACGGTGTCATTGGAACATTCCCCTTCCTTTCTTCTGGGGTGATGTTATGAAGCCACTTTATTCCTTAGCCGTCCGCTCGTTGCCTAAGGACGCTGTGCCTGTAAGATGCACCCTGGGGGCGGGGCTACAGGACCTGTGTGCGGGGCAGTTTAACGGCTGGGCCCAACAGCCCAGGGCGGGGTGGGGCTTGGCAGGGCTCAGGAGGGAGTGTGCCGGGAGCACTGTGCTGCTTTTTGGTTTCCTTTGTGTTCCAGCTGGGAAAAGGTTCTGTTGGTTTTTTTCTCTTGTTCTTTTTTCCCTTCCGTTCCCCTTGCCTCACTGCCTCCCTTCCCTCCTCGCCGGTCTGGGGAGCCTGCAGGAGCAGCCTCGGCAGGCCCACGGGGTGGCCCCGGCTGGTCTGAGCTGGCGTGTCTGTTCCCTCTCTGGGAATTTGTTGTATTTTGAGGGGTTTTATTTTATCCTTTTCTACCCTGTTTTGTTCGTGTGTTAATAAACAGTTTGGTTTCTTTTTCCCACTTTAACTCCTTGTGACCCATTGGTCTCATTGATGGGAGAAGAGGGGAGGAACACTCATTCTGGAGTGTTTCCTCCTGAAGTTTTGTCTCAAAAACCAAGACATCCTTCCCCACACATCCCATTAATCTAATCTATTAGAAGGATTTATTCTGAATATTTAGAAGAATGGTGATAAAGTTGCAGAATTCCTGTGAAGAGTAAAAAGTACATAAAGATGCAAAAAATGCAATAAGCCAAAAGAAGGCAGCAAAACTGCTGTCCTTCAGGTGAAATGCATACATTCATGTATATGGACACATCATGTGATACTGTCATATGTCAAGCTGAACTGCTTCAGTAATTTTCATTATGTCTTGTTTTTCAAGGGGATTAAATAACTAGGGCAGATTTTTTTAAAGTAAGCATAGTGAAGTAACAAGTAGATCAAAGAACACTTATTTTAAACAGTGATATGTATCACATGGAGAAAGGCATAAAATATGCCAATTCTAGAAATAATAATAAAACAATTTGGGCCTCAGTATTCACTTAATCCTTCTTATGTGCAAATTTTTAAAATATTACAATAAACAAACAAGCAAACAATCCTCTTCAGTAAGTAATAATTTTACTCCTCATGTACTGTGTTGTTCAATTTATAGTTCCACAAAATACAAAATTTCTTCCAGTCAAGTATGAAAACCTTTTATTTCTCCATTATAATAGATCTTTTTTCAATATTAATTCTATAATTTTCTGTATTTTATCCATAATTTTTTTCCTGAGTGACATTTTTTATCTAGGAAGAAAAACATAAGGAGAGATTTCTCATTACTCCTCTTCCAGTGTGGTGGGGTATGGCCAGTTGAGTCTACTCAGTGTAACATATGTACATCATAGAGGCACCTAAATAAGGTAAAAAGAAATAAAAAATATTATCTGATAAGCAAAGCGTATATTAAACATTCAAGGTCATTAGCCATCCTTTTTTTTTTTATTAATATATCTAGAGATCCCTTACATTAATCAAAATGTAGGAAATATCATCATCATTAAAAAAACTAAGATACTTTTTTTTAATTGAAATGAGAAAAATACATTATGAAATAATTTATGCTTAAAAATTAAAATTATCCTTATAATTACTTAATAAATATACATATGATGCTAATAGAACACTTTCAAAATATATTAAGTCATAAACAAAATTTTAGGAAAAGAGAAGCTGATAGTAAGCAGTTCATTCAAGTAATTCTAAAGATATTTAAAGATAGAAAGAAAAGGGTTCCTATTGTTTTCTTCTTAACTGTATACAGTTATTTATCATTTAAACTTTGAAACTCATTCCTTTCCTGATCCGTCTAAAGAAAGAAGCTGTACTATCTTTTCTTGGACACTGTCACAAACTGAGGATGGCAACATCAGATGGACATTGACTGAGAAAAGAAGAAATATTTCTGTATGAGAAAATGTAGTAACTTCTCAAATATCTGTAATTCCAGTTGTGAAACTGTGGGGTTAGCCCCTTGTCTGGTACTCCTTACAAGTATCTAGCCAGGAATGAGCTGGTTCACTGTTCCCAGTTCTTCAGAAATGCAGCATCTGCACCAACTTTGTTTTATGGGACTGAAATCAGAACACAAGTTAATTTGAAGCCTTGTAAACAGTGAAAAATATGCTAAATCAAGGAAAATACAGGGCAAAAAGGTGAAGCAAACAGGAAAATCCTTGAAAAATATTACCTTAAAAGAAAATATGGTAATACCAAGCAAATAATTATAATAAAATAATAATAATAATAATAATAGTAATATACTGTTTTTATATACCAATTAGGTTAAATTTTTAATCCCCTTTCTAAACATAAAATTTGAAATCAGTCATGACCTGTGAAGATATATAATATTTTCCATCTATTTGACATGTGTCTTCTCAAAAGAAAACCCCAGCCATCAGAATGGTTTTCGTTAAAATTTTAATTTATATTAATGAAATCCTGTTACATTTTATTAATGATAAATAGACGCAGAAAAAGTAAAGAAATCTTTTCTGATAGGGAGAAGTGTCTTCATGCCAGTTGTGATAGACTGATGGTTGGGGAACACCTCCATGGAAAATTGTGACTAGAATGTTAGATGTGATCTCTTTCCAAATCAAGGTTGTTGGACTTACTGAAGAGGAACTCAGGAAAACCCTCTGTGCCTCTTGCTCCCAGAGATGAACAGCGACTGCGCAGTGACTTGCAGACCACACTGGAGCAGTACAGGTCAACATTCTTCCCTGAGTTAACTTCACAGAGACATAGATGCCTCTACTCTATTTTCACCATTAGCAACTGGGAATGCCTCACAGTATTCCCAGAGCCAGATGGTATGGATAGACTTTCGGTCCACAGCTTTACTGCAGATTATCGTCTGCCATGAAATCAAATTTTACCCCTAAAAAACCCAGCTCATTGTGCTCTGAGGGTAAATTAATGCACATACTGCCAATTCTAAGCATCATGAACTGGAATGAAGCAGGAGGCAAAGCCACACTGTCAGTATGAATATGCCAATAGGAAATTTATCTAATTTTCAAAACTGCACAGAAGCTTGTCCTCTCCTAGTACTGAGTTAAGAGTTACCTTTATCTGTGCCTGATAAGCACAGCACTTATTAGGGATTTGATGTTTTGGTTATTCAAAGGCTCCAAAGCTGATTTTAGAAACAATGAGTTTAGAGACAATAGGCAATATTGTTTAAAATTACTATTACTGTCTAATTCATAACATTGTATTTAGGCTTGAAAGTAATCTTCCTGGGAATTTAAAAAGCAGTTATGTTGCACTTGCTGAGTCTTCAAGATTTAATAATTTTTAACTGGATAAATATAGACGTGTTACAGTGACATTGGTTTTATTTAAAATTAAGTCACTTTCCAGATTTCAAGCTTTCTAACAATGAAATTATAGACAAGGGTTATTCAAGATCTTAAACTAATGTCAGTAACATGTAGAAAATCAAAATCTTACAACAATAAGGATAAATTTTTATTTCCACCTTCAAAATACGATTTAGTTTTAAAATATCCTATTCCATTTACAGGAGTCATGTTTTTAAGGGAAGGTGCTAGAGTATCATACAAACTCTCTTAACTTACTATACCATGTAAATCAGTTTCATATACAATAAAGCTAAAAACACGTCTTAAGCAGTAAGGTGTGAGAAATAGAATGTCTCTTAAGATCTCAGGAATGTCTGGATCACTGTTCTACAATCCTACTGGCGTTACTGGAAGAGTTACTTTTTTGACGGCAGCAAAGAAGACTAACGCTCTCTGCGTCATTAATTGTTGTCTTCCCTGATGGGGGAGACATTC
>NW_008237420.1:50688-59618 GCF_000691975.1 Corvus brachyrhynchos
AGGTGTTTATTAATTCTTATCTAAGGAGTACAAGCCACTGGCATGGCTTAGACATAGCACAGAGCAGAGAATGCAGCAAGAAGACAACTTATCAAGATCTCACAGCCTTTTTAAAGGTAAGTTACCCAATGAAAGCTTAAAACGCAAGATATTTTCACTTTTTTACCAATGTCCAAGAAGTTCCTAAATCACGTAGTCAGGAACTGCAGAATTCTTTATCCAGTCATCTCAAACTACTTTTACTGCAGAATATAGAGTAGTAGAAGAAAAAGAAGAAGGTTTGGAGAACAACAACAATCCTCCATTTTGAAGTTTTCTACTTCTATCTATTTACTATGCAAATAGACGTAAAACCTCTAAATTTTTCACCCTGTGATAATCTCACATAGTATTCTATCACCTAATTCACACCATTGTAGATTCAAATTCTTCCCAGAGGCTAAGCAATTTTCCCATGGACAAAGGCCAAAACCAGTGTTGTTCAGGGGGGTAAAAACCCTTCAAAACAGGCAGAGAAACACTCTCTGCACTCTGGGCTCCCACAAAGAGTATTAATTTCTTTTTCTCTTTTTCTTTTTTTTCCATCGCTGTTGCTTCTGCCTCTGGCTCCAAATTCATGGCAACTTTCTTTGTGGCTTTACTGATTTTCATCAGAAGGATTGGGAAGAAGATGTGGAAAATAATTCCTCCTTTTTTCTATTAAAATTCTCTAAACCCATGCCAGTTTTCAGAAATAAACCACACAAATTTATAAATTAATTATCAAGTAAAATTATTAGATAAATAATAAATAATACCCATAAATCCATAATATTTACTTTACAGGGTTTTATTTTGGCTTATTGTCCACTTGTTTGTTTAGCAAAGCATAGCCCATCACAGAGCTGTTAGTTAGCACTCTGGAGCTAGGACAAAGACAACTGTGTTCAAATGAAATTTCCCAATCAAGAAAAACAACACTTAAAGCACCTATTAAATGAAGTGCCATAATTGCAATAATTTAGTGATCTAGACCTGCTATTTCCAAACAAAGTTGTATTTTGATCTGTCTTCTGACAAAGGCTTTGTCAAAACTATCATACTTTTCTGTACTAGATTTCAATCTGAACTTCAGTGCTAATTAAAATAATGACCATTTTTGCTAGATTTAGCTGGCTCTTAATCTACAATTAAGACAGAAGGAAATTAGTGTTGTACTACCAAAGGACACAGAGAAATAACCTAATATGAAGGCCAAGCTGGATGGGGTTTTGAGCAACCTGGTATAGTGGAAGGTGCCCATGGCAGGGTGGTTGGAACTAAATCATCTTTAAGAACACTTCCAACACAAACCATACTAAGATTCTATGATTCAACAATGTTATTTTAATATTCTAGAGAGTAAACAGTTCCTGTAATTTTATTTTACTTTTTTAATGAGACCTAGAGAGCAAACAGTAATGAGTGGTGTACCTCAATATTTTATACTGGAGCCAATACTATTTAAGATCTCCATCAGTGGCATGGATAGTGGGATTGAGTGCACCCTCAAAAAGTTTGCAGATAACCCCAAGTTGAGTGGTGTCATTGATCCTCCAGAGGGACAGGATGTCATCCAGTAGGAACTTGACAGACTTGAGGAGTGGGTCCATGTAAACCTCATTTAGCTCAACAAGGCCAAGTAAAAAGCAATATTCAATATCAATAAAGACTGGGGGATGAATGGATTGAGAGCAGCCCTGCCAAAAAGGACTTGGGGGTGCTGGTGGATCAAAAGCTGGATATGACCCATCAGTGCACGCTCAGTTCCCAGAAAGCCAGCTGTATCCTGGACTTCCAAATAAGTCTGGCCAGTAGATCAAAGGATGTGATTCCCTCCCTCTATTCCACTCTTGTTAGACTACACCTTCAGTACCGCATCCAATTCTGGACCCCCCAAAACAGGAAAGCACTGATGTGTTGGAGTGGGTCCAGAAGGGTCATGAACAAGATCAGAAGCCTGGAAGAAAAACTTTGAGAGTAGGGTCTTTCTTTCCTATGAAGAAAAACTTTGAGAGTAGGGTCTCTTCACAAGACAAGGCTCTCAGGAGACTTTACTCTGGTCTTTCAATAATTACAGCAGTCTTGTAAGAAAGATGAAGAGAGGTTTTTTTGCCAATAATGGAATCATATAATGACATTCCTGATTTCTCATTTTCTTCACTGGCATATCTCTTCAATATTTTGAAATATGTGGGTGAAATAGTACTTCTTATATTGCAGTGACAGTACAAAATGTCTGTGAAAGATATAAATCTCATTCATTTCAACATAGTAGTCATTAGTATATTCAGAATTTCTTCGGATGACAGGACTGAAATTAATTTCAAGGGGGTGACATTTAAATTTAGGTGTCTGCTTCCATTATCATCATCAGAGATCAATGAACCCCACAGAACAAATGCCATGTGAGGGCCAAGTCAGTCAGTTGTCCAGATATAACTGATAATACCTTTTGAGAGGCACCAGGATATGTTGGAGATCCACACAGAGATGGCAGATATGACACTCAGGAGACCAACATCACTGTTGAATGGCAGCTGGAGGACAGCCAGTATTTGCTATGGTATCACTCATCTTCCTGGACAACTCTGTTGAGGCATTTGAACAGAGTCCAGTGTATCTGTTAAATGTCTCCATGGAAGGCCAGGGAAGAATTACAGTTGGCAAAGCTGAACTTCAAAATTAATTTAGTGGTTCATTTGCAGTTTATAGGCAATTCTCTTAATGAAAAGTTTTTACTGATCAGCATGACTGGACATCAGAAAGGCATAAAACACAACAGAGACATAAGGAAAAAATTAGGTGCACAAAGAACTTACTTGAACAGAAGAATCCAAAATTGTATTCTTTTTACCGATTCACATCTTCAAAAGTCCAAGCTTGTTTATTCCTGCTTGACTAAAATAATCTAGAAGAAAGTGTACAAATATGACATAGCATTGTGGTGCAAAGATAGTGTACTAAAATCAGACACCAAACACTTTCAAAAGTATGGCCAAATCCAAATGTCTGCTGATGCAAGCAGTTCCTTAGAGACAAATAAATAAATCTTAGACCTGTTAAAAAGTTTTTATCACTGAAGTAGTTTAACATTTTGGCACTGAAAAAACACTGAAAAAGCAGTATTTTAATTTTTAATATTGGTAGATGATAAAATTCTGGAATTCCATATGTATTTTACAACATTAGTGTAACTGTGATACTTAGTTCCTTATCTACGGTTTCATTTTTCTTAGCATAATCTCTAGACAAATATGCCACCAGGAACAAATGTAATTTGTTGTGGAGATGACGTATCAGCAATTTCATATAACTTGATCATTTTTTATGATAACACAAAAATGAAGATCCTCTTTCTGACTACAGCTTTGAAAAAGATATGGTTAGGTATGTATAAAAGATTTATTGTTCATCTGTTGGTCGGATATTTTACTGTAAAGATGCCCTCAAAATGTGTTTCTCATTACATTGAAACAAAATGAGTCCATCCAATTTCTAACTTATTGTAGATGTCTATTATTAAAATGAAGATCATCTTTCAATACACTGTTATTATTACCTTTAGAATATTTGAATTTTTAAATTTTATTCTGTGTATTTATCTACTTACTCTTATCTTTCTTTAAAGTTATTCCTGTATGAAGGTTTGGGTATAGAACTCTCCAAGAATTACTCTCAAAATGCAATCTGAACATGACTGCACCAGTTTCCTCTGTTCTACACTGTTAGGAATGGATGATGTGGGTTTAAATCTGTCTCTGCCTTTTGCCCAGGTCTCTGGCAGCAGGGAGTCATGTTATTGAGGTGTCCAGCACCCCAAAACCCCACCTTCATTCACAAGTTCTTTAATAATGGCTGATTTGGTCTATTATACAATGAACTATTTTTTAATAGATGCAAAACTAACAGACATAAGACTTAAAACAGACTCTTACTTCACAGGGATAAGACAAAAGGCAATACTAGTATAATACACATGGAGTTAAAGGTACCATTAAATTTACAGCTAGCTAAGAATATAACTTAGGATTCAGTGTTTCTTACCGGCAATTCTTGAAGGGGTACACATTGAAAATCCTTTCCCTCAATTTCTGGAAAAGTAGCCTCAAAGTTCCATCCAAGCTTTGGGGAGAAATTTCCCACACGTTCCCAAGGAGTGTGTAAGAGACTTCTGCCTTTGTGTTAATTTGTGTGAACTGTTATAGAGGGAAGAACCATGTCTTTCGGTCACTGATGTTTATTTTCCTTTATCTCTTTCCACACCTGTTCTCATATGAATATGTGTACTGGGGGCTTGGTCTCAGACTTTCAGGATCCTGGAGGTGACCTCTTGCTGGGCTCTCTGACCTGCTGCTGGACTCTGATTCTTCGCTGGGCTATTAATCTGTCCTGAGTTATCTCTTCCAAATGCCCCAGCCATGAGAGACGGGGGATGTCCCGCCACATACACAATTATTCATCATGATCTGAAAGTTCCTCACCTCAAGATGTCTCTCTAAGTTTCTCTTTAGGTAACAGTTTTCCACAAAATTGTTAAACTTGTTGTATCAATGATGCAGTCTTCTAGTTCTAGAAGATCATGCTACCAATTGAATTTGTCATTGCTTTTGATATTCTAGGAGTTCCTTTTGGAAGCCAACAGATGTATTTGAAGTTTTTAATCAATTCTGTTGTAGATTCATTCTGACTCTCAGTCATTCTTTAGATTAACATTTGCTTATCTTTTATGTCTCTTGAGTTACACATGATTTTCATAGGGTCTGATCTTGGACCCATTTTTTAGGGTTTATGGCATGTTTACCATGCTAAGAAGTTTTTCAGGTGTGTGTTCTAATTTTGTGTCAAAGTTTTCAAATCCTGGAAAACCTCTTTATTTTGAGAATAAGAAGTATACTAACTTGTTAGGACAGATTTCCATATTTCATTTTGTAGATCTTCACAGAAGACAAGGAGAACCAAGTAATAGTTAAGACTAATGAAAGGCCTCACATATTTTTTCAAAGGTACTTATAAAGGGATAAACTGTAGCTCAGAATTAAATCATACAATAAGGTCTTCTATTTTTTAAAGTTTTGGATCAATGCTATTGTAAGCATGATAATTGAACTACAGTTTGGGAATTCATGTTGTGAAAAATAAAGTAGCTGTTTTTATTACTATTTCTAGTTAGAAATTGAAAAATTGCAGCTATTTGAATTGGCAGAATTAGGGTTTCTGTAAAGCCTACTGTAGAAATTGTTAGAAATGTCACTTTAGGTACTTTCAACTTCTAATTTTCTCATTAAAGAAAAAATGAGAGAGAGTAATTTAAAAGTATCTGCAGGCAGAGCAGTTTTACCACTCTTAAGGAATGAAGAAAAAAGTTAAGAATGTCATCTGTCTGAAGGCATGTTCAGAGATGATAGCTTGACTACTGAGATCCAGTATTGTCTATAGAAATCTCAGTAGACTGACAGACTTATTCCATATGTTATTTTTTATTTGCCTCACTGACACTGGATTGTGCATTTAGGTGCTGGGAAAATTACAGGTCTGTTAGGACAGACAGCAAGCTTTGTTCTGTTCATAAAGGCAGATTTACTTTCTTCTTAGCCTTTAGGAACATGCACATTAACTTAATTTTTTAAAATTATTTTCAGATAAATCTGGGTGGATGGATCTCCACATCTTAGGATAAAGGGTGAAGAGAACTACTCCTTTTCCTATCTTTTTGTCTACGGGCCAATTCTCTGTCCTGAAATAGCTGTGCAGACTGTCAGTAGAAAAGTTTCCATGAACATCCAGGCCATATTAAAATAACAGTACAAATATAATTCGTGTCTCTTGAAATTATTCATTTCAGCTAAAATAATAACAAATTTTTATTTTAATGTCTAGTCCTAAAACATACCTTGTGATGGAATTTCCTGATGATGATATTAGAAAATTTATTTTGAAGATTATTAATAACTAATAGCTACAATAATCAAGTTAGTAATGTATTTTATATATAATATGTATTATAAAAATTAATTAAGCATTATTTAAAATAGTAAAATTTTCTTCAGATTGTGGAGATTAGTGCAAAAATTCTCCATCTTCCACTATCTGAGAGTAGAATATAAGGCACCAAATTTTTATTTTCCTCAGATATAAATGAACCAAGCTAATATGATATAACCATATCAGTCTTGATATCTTTGATATACTGGGGGTGTACATTATTTCTCTAATTTTCACTGTCTACTGCATTATAATACAATGACCTGTCTCTAGCAAGAAATAACTATAGTGAATTTTTAGGAAACAAGCAATTACATGATAAGGCAGAAAGAGAAAAGGCAATAAAAGGGAAGAAAAAAAGTTTTTCTAAACAAATATATATATACTTTGAAAAGCAAGATGTAGGATTCATTTACATGCCTACTGGGAAAATAATTTAATTTAATTATTTATTCTCTTAGTCTTGAAACTCAAATTATTCGTTATGCTCCTGATAAAAAGAAACAATAATAAGACAGAAAAGTAGACAATTATTTTAGTTTGTAGTGCTGCCTAAATAATAGTAGAATGCAATGCACAACTGTGGTAATACCAAACTGTGTTTATTTAAACTGAAAGATAACTGAAGAAGACATTTCTACACTGCAGTGTACACATTATGTTCAGAGGACACTGTTTTTCAAAATGTTAGCAGTCTATCTTCATTGCAACAGGACTGGGTAAAATTAATAATCATCTTATTTAAAGTAAAAGAAAACATTCCTTGGTGCTCTATTTCTAAAATGGAAGACCTAACTTTTTTTTTTTTTTTTAATGTACTATTATAATTAAACAAGAAATAGACCAGAATCCATGCTGTAGGTCAGGTGGACAGTTGATACAAGGCGTTGTAAGTCCATTGTCTTCACCAAGAAAAATGTTGTATTGAACCAGCAGAAAAGGTGATCTGAGAGTAGAAAAAGCAACAAAACTCTTCCTGTTTTTTATTTGTCCAGAATGTAACAGGTGAATGCAGCAATAAATGACAACCATCCACATGCATTTTAATTATGTATTATTGAATTTTCACTATGCAGTTGTGAATTATGGCGATATTGCATCTTAATTAGAGGGCAGGACAGATGGTGAAAGCTTGGTCTGTGTTAAAACAACCTCAGGGGCCGGCTGACTATGTACTTCAAGCAACATTTCATAATAACAAAGTAAATTGTCCAGCCGAAACACAAAAGATGTTCTGTGGAAATATTTAGTACAAAAAGTCATTGAAACTATGTGGCTTCTTCATATTTTTTTTCCTTCTGATTTCATATCAGCTGATAATTTTTTTAATCTTTTACTTATGGGCTAGATAAGCATTAGACTGTTCAGTTTAAAGAAAGAAGGCAGAAATTTAGTTTGTGTCTGAAAGAAATTTCATCTCCATTGCATGCATGTACATTATCCAACAAAAAACTCAATACTTTAAATTATTTACAGCTATGATGCTGTGCTGGAGCAATACAGAAAGAAATGTGCATCTCCTCACCAGAGTCTCCTCTATGACAAAAAGTCAAATGTTTTTTCTCCTCTCACCTACCATTTCCTAGGATACACAGCCAACAAAGGTATGGAACAACATAACAATAGGAAATGGTAATTTAAAAATAATTATCTGTGGGCCAATTTTATCTATGGTCCTGTTTCATTTTTCTGTGGCACATCGAAGCCTTGACTTGCTTCCTCTGGATACTTGAGATAGCAAATTCCATGTTTTCTGGCTACAAGAGTCCATTATGTTACTGTAGTATAACCTCTTCAAATCAAAGACATCGACCATCCATAAGAGTATAAAAGGAACAGTGCCAAGCACTACTGTAAAAGTATGCATTCATGCACGGAGAATCTATGACTGTGCAAAAAGAGTTTTGCCTTGAATGTGTATGGATAGACTGAATTGGTGTCAGGCTAGTAATGGTTCTTCTGATTGTAAAATTGTGAATGAACCTATGAAGGAACAGGTTTTGGATAAAAACAGTACCAAGACCACCGCAACAGAAAACAGTCCTGTGGTCCATTGAGACACTAAGTACAAAGTGTGGTATGACTCCTTCAAGGGTGAGACAGAGAAATGTTATCTAGCTCCCATATCTCAGTGAAATCATTAACCATGTCACAGCATGTGGAGGGGATATCTAAATGACATTTTTATCTTAGTGTAATGGGCTCCTGTCACAAGAAAATTTCTGTATATGGGCTAGAAGGGCCTGCAGAGTATTTTTATAACCCAGTCCAGATGACTGCAAGATACACCATGAGATACACCTCAGCAATACAGGACTTGCTTTTAGATCAGTTTGACCATGTTTCAAAAGTATTTTTATACTATTTCCATATTCTTACACTGCTATATTTTAACAACGTTTGAATTTTTTATTACGTAAAAGTAATTACAATAATTCATAAGAACAGATCTTATGCGAGTCCTTATGAGTTTGTGTGTTTATTTCCAATCCAAGATATTCTATGATTCTATGGTAACTGAACCATATGCTAAAGCAAGTTTTTAAATAACAGCTGTGATCTGGATTACTTCAGCAAAATACTGACTGATATGTGTGGGGTATGCCCAGCCCCTGCCCTGGAGGGATCTCTGCTGAGATAAGAGATTTCGCAATCGCCCAGCAGGACTCCCTGGAAAGGCAACCACTTTGGTCATGGCGAGAAAAGACAAACCCACAATCCTTTGGGAGACCCTATGCAGATCATTCTGTAACCCATTGGTCTGTTCCCATCCCAGATCCTCTGTAACCCATTGGCCTTTACTGATCCCCTGTATCCCTATAAAAGCAAGCCCAATGGGCCCCTGTGGCTCAGAGAGGGTTCTCATCCCTGGTTCTCCCCTTCGCCGGAGGGGACCCATAATAAAGCTACCTTCCGTGCCGAACCAC
>NW_008237420.1:59675-63702 GCF_000691975.1 Corvus brachyrhynchos
AGCTGGAATCACGAGCTGATAATCACTAAAGAGCTGACAGCCTCTGCAAGGGCCCTCCTGCCAGCAGCTGAGGGAAGACACCGGGCCTCGGGAAGGTGATTCCTTTTGGGACCATCTCCCTGGACCGGTCACCTCTTCCTGGGTCAGAGCTGCTGACCACCAACACCAGCTGTAATAGATATGTTTTTCAAGAAATTTAGTCTAGGCTTCGATTATTCTAATGGTTTACACACAGTATACAATTGAACATGTTGCTCCAGTGGGGGCCAAAACCCCAGATTAACAGTAATAAATACAATCATCTGAAAAAGAAGATAGCAAAGGTTTATCAGTAATTATTAAGCTTGCAACTCAATAAACCTCTATGCTTCTTCGTGTTGAGAAGGCAAAAGTTATTTAAGCATTTTCTGCACATTGACCATATGCTGCTGCTTTTGGAAGGTTTGTGCTGATTTTGCTAACTGACAAACAACATTTTTTCAAATACGCTTCTGAGGGCAACATTCTCCACTTTATTTTCTAAGGAAAGTGAGTTTGCAAATGCAAATTCAGAACAGCAAAATTAATATGACAGCATTTATCACCAAGCAATTAGAATAGATTCAAATATGCATATTTGCTAATGTACACTTCCCATAAGAGTAACAGAAAAAAGCTTTTACTATTTACTTCCCCCCCCACTGCTGCTTTTTTATTGGAAATATATACCATTTTCCTAACAGATTTGCTTGTTTTCTTCATCTACAGGAAACATTATTGCCCAGATTCTCTTCAAGTCAAAACAAGTGTAGTAATGCTGAAATGTGTGGAGTGCTGGGGAAAAGAAACACAAAAAACCCAACAAGGAAACCAAAAGTAAACAAGAATAACAAGAATATAAATCTCCTGGAATTGCTCCTAAATTAACAGATTTATTATGGTTATCTTTACCTCCTTAGCACCTAGTGATATGAACCAGACTGGTCTTGTGTGAACAAAATTAGCTGCAGGCAGGCACATCCTTTAAAACATGGTGTTGTGATAATTATTCCCCAGTGAGAATGGATCCCTGTTGCTTATAAATTTGGTCATAAGGTGGAGAAATTAAATTACAGAACAGGGATAGTAACTGAAAGGAATACATGAGTTTACACATGAAATTAAGAGCAAAGCACAAATGAAAAAATACAAAAATCAGATATGCAGGGAACCTATGCCATTTTGATTCAGCTCAGTGAGGAGAGCATGATGCCATTTTATGGCCACTGGAGAAACCACAGAGTAGCTGAACAGTCAAAATATACTTCCTCATTCCTTCTGCAAAGGGGTTTTTCTAGAGATGATGCAGCATCAGCTTTAAATATCATCGGTAGAGTTAAACTGATATGCATATTGCTAGGGCAATTACTAGAAGCAGTGGCCTATATTCAGACAGGGATGTTATTCTGTGGAATGCTGGCTGTTTAGTTACAGAATATGTATGGAGTTAATAGTTTCTTGAATGACTAAACAAAAGTACTCTACAAACCTAGAATTACCCCACCCTGATGAAACAAATGCCTACTGTCCCCTGATGTCAAAATAGGAGGTTTCGCTTGCATAGTTATGCTAATGTCATGCCTATAATTGATAAGAAAAATTTCAAATCATAGAATAATTTGGATTGGAAAAGACCCTTCAGATCACTGAGTACAGCCATAAACTTAACACTGCCAGGACCACTAAATGAAAAATGAACTGAAATGAAAGTCAAAATAAGGCAGATAGAGTATGGCCTGAGACTGACACAAACAAACAGATAAAAGCTGAACATATTAGAAATTACTGATTATCAGAAGACCATGCTCCTAAGATAGAGTACTACATAGAATGAAATTAATCTAGCCAGAATAAAGATGCTCTGTTATGGTAAAACAGATGAGTTTTGATCCTAAATTAATGTCAGCATGTTGGTTAATGAGTTAAATTTTCTTAAAATTTACAGAATTCAAGCACAGTAAGCTTGTCAAAAGCATGTCAGTTCTGGCTGACATGCCACAATGTTGATGACTAACAGGTGGTGATGAGCAAATTCTGAAAATAGCTTTCAGCTGTTTCTGACTATGTAAGTAGTTCTAGTTTCCAAATCTCAGGACCAGAAGACTTCACAAGTTTTTTTTTCCTCCCCCCATTTATAGACTATTTAGATGAGCTCACAGTTATGTGACAGAAGTTAGGGTTTCTTTTTTTCAACTAGGCTTGCTTATTTGAAAACCATTATTCATATGAATAAAAGGAGTATTTAGGAACTGACAATCTCAAAACCATATGGAGCAGTGCAGGCATGAAGGTAGGAAGAAAGGTTCATATGCAGGTGAGATAGGGGCAGGAATATAACTACACTTGTGCTAGTATTATAGCTGTTAAAACCTTATCCATAGTCTTGTGTGAAATTAGGGCAAGTGATTTCTGATTTACTATATTCATTATAAAATTCTATTTTATCTCCTATCTTTAAAGGATCCTGTTTCTCTTGCTTTTAACTAGCTGTTTATTCTTCCATTTCCTTGTTGCTTATGCTTTTGCTACTCTTCTCCATCCTTAGGCTACTGAGTTAAAAGATCATCATAGATCTTCATAGAAGCATGAAGGAAGAATATTAGCAGGATTTAAAAATATTTTTATTGAACTTTAAGTTATTCTTATAAGGAAAAAAGTCAAAATGTCTGGTTAAAATTATTATTCATGTTAGCACAATGGGACTATTCAGTAAATTAATATCTGTCTCAGGGTATTAGTCTAGTACTAGCTCTTGACACCGGTGTGAAGTGCATATGCTTAGCTAGCTTATCTCCCTGACAGTATTTATACATAACTCTTTAAGAACATATGCATAATGCTTTGGAGCAAAAGTGACTTTCTTTTTTTTTTTAAGTTTTTCTAAGCAATACATTATTCTGGCTAAAGGTCGCTGAATCTTACCTGTTAGTATGACTTTTTGTGTTACAATATGGCAATAGTTGGAAAACTGAGCATGACTTTTTTTAAAAAAGAAGATGACTACGTTGGAGAAAAAAAAAAGATTCTCTGAGTGATAATAATAATAATAAAGTAAATTAATTTTTGGCGTGGATTTGAGGTGGGATGTGATGTCTCCCTTGCATTTGTATTTGCTTCCATTAACTGGAGCAGGCTTACATGATCAGATACAGATTCTTTTGCTGCCAGTGGAAAAATTTCCGTTTATTTCAACAGAAATGAAACAATTTCAATTTTTTTTTTGTTTTTTGGTTTCTCTTGCTAAGTGAAATTGACCAATTTGAGTAGAACATAAAAAACTTGCAAAGGAGAATTTTATCAGTCTTGGGGAAATCAGTGGTACACTGGTTTCAGAGAAAACTAGTGGGTGTTTTTATGATAAAGATTAACTGCCTTAGCACAGGCATGAAAACTTATGTATCAACAGAGTCACATGACCACAAGCCAATGATTAGTTATGAAGATGTCATGACCCACACCAAATCCAAGAGCACAATTTAGATAAATAATATTAATAAAACATACAGCTTTTCTGTGTTTGTAAAAACTAGCATAAGAAAATACATGTCTATTAAAAGAAAAAAAATGGGTTAAAAAAACCCCAAACCAAAAAAAACCTTAAACAAACCAGAAGAAAACCTGTGGATTTTCTTCTTGCTAAAATACATGTTCATTAAGTTGGTTGGTTCAGCTGTTATTCACTTGAGTTTTTAAGAATAAATGGATTTATTTCTAACTGTTTTATACAAAAGCACCACTCATATTAAAAAATAAGTTCAGTGCTCTTTAAAGTTACTTTCTGAGGGCCTGTTCTATTAGGATGGAACAAATTTCCAGGTTACATGATGTTCCTTTTGTGTCTCCACACACAAATTTTTAATATTATTATTCCATTCATGCCATTCAATTTAAAGTCTGATTATCATAATTTTTCAATTTTTATGTAATTTTCATTGCCAGTTCTGCAAAACAGAAGAAGAAAGTCCATGGTGAAACACTCTCCCTCAATTAGTTCTTTATTTTATAGCTA
>NW_008237420.1:63767-87798 GCF_000691975.1 Corvus brachyrhynchos
TCCTGCTCACACTGCATATAATTAATGGAAGGAAAGATAGTAAAATGCAGTAATACTTTATAATCTCCCTTTGTATTATTTTATCTGGTGCATACCAGTCCTATTTGTCTCTTTCACATAGTCCATAATTCTAAAAGATTAGTCAGTGCACAATGCTGCCAACTGTGTAATATTTTATATTAATCTCTTCCCAACCTGCTAGAATAATTTATAATTCAACTCCTGGCATCTGGACAGAGTCCCATCTTCTATATTTAGTCCTTGTATCAATATTATTATCTACTTTTCAATACATTTTATGTAAAGGAGATAATCCCAATTTCATAAATAAGACCTTTTCTTCATCACCACATTTTGACAAAATACTTCTAGGTTACCACTGTTTAGCGTATTTTTGTCCCAAAATATTCTAATCCATTCATTTTGTGTGTTCTTCTTGAGTGGCTTGCTATCACCATCTGTTTATGGTCCAAAGTATCCTTGAGTTCTCTTGAGTCCTTTTCTTCAATCCTGTCACTTCCTTCTTTCCAAACCTCCTGTTCAACTTCCTATGACTAAACTTTTTAAGGTTACTCCTGCAGTAGAATACTATAAAAACAGAGAAAGTTAGATGCTGATTATATTAGTTAATTGAACTTTGATTTTAAGAGATTTATTAGTCTCTTCGCTATTTGTGTTTATTTGGCTGGTTGGTGGGTTTTTTTTACCTTCATCTTTTCCTTGTGTTTTCATCCCAAGCTGTTTTATTTTGGAAAATACTTGCATAATTACAATGGTTGATATTATTTCTAGGACTATTGTTTCATTATCCAACTTAAGTAATGAATAGATTTCGTCCTTAGTTTGGCCTTTATATTCAGCCTTATGCCTATGAATGAGCCATTACGTTGCCTCTCCTTTTAGTTATCCGTCATTTAGTCATATAGATATTTCTAACTCTTAGCACTGCATGCACTGGCAGCGTGATATAACAGTGGAGAAAGATAATAAAGAATCACCTGTGGAAACATCATTCTTATTTAGAATTTCAATCACAATTGCATTATTGTATTGTTCATTCTTCACCATGAATTATAGGAATTCACCAAATTGTTTAAGTACTCCAACAGTTCCTTTATGACACACTATTCATATGACAAATCTATTCTCCCACAAATGTACTGTACAAGAATGCTCTTGAATAATTCTTTATATCCCTTCCCTTTTCTGCATTCACACTTTTTTCCTCCTATTCAATTTTTTTCAGCATTGAATAACAGAATTATTATTAATGTTATGTTTTAATTCAGCTGAAATTTGCACAGAGACTTGATCTTTTTTCTTTTTTTTTGTATTGTCTTACAGCTTGAAATATAGCTGTAGATTTCCATCTTTATTAATATATCACTGTACAAAGGGAAAAAGAGGAAAACATGACATTTTGCATGCTAATTCTTGTAACTTTCCCAAAGAATTAAATGGAAAACTGAGTATTCAGCAAAGTGTATCTGTAAACAAAGGATGACATAGACAAAACAAACATAGAATAATATGGTTTTATGTAGTGAGCCCTGTAAAATTCCTACTATGTTAAAATATTGGTGAAAGAGTCTCTAGGATTCACCCAATTGCCTAGGATTTTGCCAGAAATATAATCTGTAATATTCAAGGCTCAAATAGCATCCAGATGAAAAATGCCTCAGAAATTAAATCTATAATTGATAAACAGCTCCACATAGCTAAACTTCAAAATTGACTAAAGCTGACATCCTTCCCTGTGGTTCACTCCATTTCATGAAGATAAATTTGTGAGTGTTTCTTCCCAGCTTGCTTTGCTGACAACGATTGGTCTGTATAAAATAAGTAGCATGCTTCAAGTCTTAGCCATTAGCAACTGGAAAGCAGGTGTGCAATCATTTGGTATCCTTTAACAACACTTCAAACCCATTTCACTTTCATCAAAGAAAAAAGAAGAAAAAGAGACCGTGTGCTTCATGGCAAAACCTTTTACACATAAATCCTGTGGAATTTTATTAATGTTTTAATCAGCAATATTCATAAGAGCATATTTTCCTGCCAACAATTTTGGATGATTAATTGAAAACTTATCAACATACACTTGGAGGATAGGTGAGATATCAAAATGCACCTAAAGTTTTAGTAACTGAATTTCATCCTGGATACTCATTGGCTGTAGCTAGAATATAAACACCTAGAGCTCAATTCAACTACCTAGTTGAATTAAAAGGATTGAGTTAAGGCTCAAGACCTAGGATCTGTAGGACAACCAGCCTTTCTGGATGAACAACTAGAAGCCAGACTTCGTGACACTGTCCATCACAAATGGTATTATATATATCTGACTGTGCCATTTGTCAAGCCTCTAGGTCAGAAGTGGGCATCTTTATTTAGGTATTTAAAAATAGGAATTACAGTCTTGAGCTGAAATCTGCCCCGAGTACAGACCTAACAAGAACTTCCTGTGCCAGAACATTTTGTCTCATATATTAACATTCATGTCAAATGCTTTTACTAACTTGAGAAAAATATGACTCTTTATTCATGTCTGACCTGTATGAGAATTTTGAAGACAGTAGATCCATATGTTTATAGATCCCTAAATTGGTCTCAACAGTGTTTTGATCACTTTCTGTGAAACTTCATGGTGCAGCTTAAGATTGTCAGAGTCAAAAAGGTGCCATTAGTCTTGAACCCTACATAAAATCATTGTTTAGCAGTGCCTATCAGGATGTAAATTAAATTAACCTGCTTTTAATCCACTACTTATTCAGAGCAGAGAGATAAAACAGAGCTGGTAATATCACTGTCATTTTTATAATAAATTAGAGGCTAAATATGTCTCAGAAAGTCACCTATCTTTAATGCCTCTTTTGGCTTAATCTCAAAAGTTCCCCCATCCCAGAAGAGTGTCTTTACCACTGTATCTGGCTTCCTTTTTCTCCTTGTGTCACTGCATAGGCTAACTCAAGTGGGAAGAGAATATAAGAAGACTCTAGTCTGTCCTCGTTCTTGATACAGAGCGTCTCTGAGGTCTGAAGAGGTTTCTGTCCAGTTGGGTCTTGAAACTCCTAAGGCACAGTCTCTCTGGGAAAACTTCCACACTGTACAGTGGTCTTCAAGACCTCAAGCCCTGGTCCCTGAGTAGTCCCTCACAGGGCAAGTGCTCCATTCTGATTGTTCTGATGGCCTTCTGAGGAACTCATCCAGCTTTACTGATGTCTGTCCTATTCTGAAGAACACCAAAGAAGATGCAATAGTATTGGGGTGACCTTACAAGTGTGGGGATGATAACCACTTCCTTGGACCTGCTGCCTGTGCTGCTAACACAACTCCGTATGCTGTTGCTATTTCTGCTGCCAGAACACATTGCTGACTCCAGTTAACCGTCCTCAGAGACTTTTTCCCAAAGCTGTTCCCCAGGTTGTGTGTATCACTGCTGAATTTCCCAGTGTTCCTGTTGGCCTATTCCTTACAGTCTGTCACCATTTCTGTGGCTCACAGGGGCCCCAGCCTCGTATTGACTGGCCAGTCCACTTTACAGTCAAAAGAAAGCTTCATAAGAAGTGAACTGTGTCTTCACCAGATACTTGACAAAGATTTTGAACAAGATACAATGATTTTGTTTCCCAAAACACTGCTATAGTTAAGTGTCACTATTCAAAAATATTTTGTAAATAGATGGAACTACTTAGTGTAAAATAGTCTATTTTTGTGTACAGTGATGTCTGAAACTTAAAAATACGCACATGTTTTAATAGAAAATCCCTAATATAATTTAATGCATCATAACATTTTGATTTGAAGCACGAAAACATAAGTAGCTTAATTCAGACTAAGAAAATTATGAAAAGCATGCTAAGCATTCCTAAGAGGTGTTCAGAATGCAATGATGCACCATTCAGACAAGTCAGCATTAAAGATAAAGTCTTTGAAATGAAAATCTGGAAAAGCATTTTGGGTCATTTGTAAAGATTCTTTACATATTACACAGCTCTTGTAATTTCCAGGCTGTAATGGCAGTATCCTGGTGAAATGAAAATTGTTTTTAAGAAGACCCAAGAAGAGAAGGAAGGAAACAAGACACGAATAAAATAATTCTGCAGTTTAATGCAAGAATTAACTTGTATTCCTCCTACTTGCTACCCTCTAGGCTCCTGAAACTTTGGCAGCATGAGCTCCTCAGCTGTGTAACTACATCTCACTGAATGGATTGGCACTGGTAGTAAACCATTAAATCATAATAAATTTGTGAAAGTAGATTTCCTTTATTTAAATCTGACACTTCAGCATCTGTAAATTATTCTTTGAATATCTGAACATATTTTTGTTGATGTAGTCAATCAACATATTCTTATTACATCCTGCTACATCAGAGAGGTGTAAAATGTCTAAATGGATTTCAGTTCCAAACAACACTCCTAAATCATTATTTTTTATTTCAAATGTTGAACAATAAAAATAACCATCTGTAGATCAGGAAGCATGAAATACTTCATTATTTGCACATAGAAAATAAGGGTCTTAAGCTAAAAAATATGATAGTTTGATCTGTAAGATTGTACTTCTGAGTTTGCAAATTTTTTCAAATACATTTTTACTTTTTAAACTTTTTTTTTAATATATTTGCACCAGATACTTGAGTTTAGATTTCTCTGATCAGCTACACACTTCTCTTAGTAAATTGGTCACTTTAGATTCCCTTTGAAAAGGAAACACAGTGGGAAGATTCATAATTTTATATTATATTATATCTCCTCTTAAAGTAGTCTTACATAACAAGTGGTTCAGAAACACTTATTTTCAATGACTTATTTTCAAGTAATAACAGATTAATCAGATATAGACATCTACATTACACCTGTCTAAAGCTAGGCCAGATGAATCCCACCTCAGCTTAAGAAATCAATGAAAATTTTAATGTAGTCATGTCTTGTGTCTTTCTGGAGCAGGAGTAGCAATTGGTAGAAATAAATTAATTAAGAAGTTAATAAATAAACACATATATACATAACTTACAAATTGAATAGCTATTAGCTCTACAGGCTGTTGCTGTAATTTATTAAACCTTCTGCAGAAATCATAATTCTTCTGTGTTCTTTCCTATCCATTTCATTCAGTATTTGAAGGAAAAAGTATTATTTCAAAGTCTCCTGAAATTTTCTGTAACAATGCGTAACTATTAAGAACATTTTATTCAACATTTTCATCTCCACTTTCAATATGTAGTGTTCAGAGGTGGCAACGAGAAAGAAATCAGAGCTATGATACACCTTTAGTACAAGAGCAAATGTTTCAGTGATATAGAACGAAAGCTATTATGTGGAAAAAGAATGGTTTCACGTGTCAGGCTGCTAATACCAGCTTTTCCTACTATAAAATAATTGGCTGAACCCAGAACATGTTACACAGTGTTGCATTTCTAAAGCAGCAGTTGTCCTTGCACAAACACACCTTGACTGCAGGTGTCATCCTTCTTCTCAATACATAGTGTTTTAAATAATTAGTGATCTATTTTATCTAAACAAGCAAAACTTTCAAAATACTGAGGTTAATTCATTACCTTCCAAAATTTTTAATACCAATATTAACATCTAATTAAAATTTGTCCTCTTCATTTATCAGTTTAGCTCTTGCTGTATTTCACTACTTTATTCCATCCTTCTCACTTTCCTAAATTATTGCCTTCTATCCTAAGTCATTTAAAATCACACTTCTCTTCAAAGTCAACACACTTCAAAAGTGGGAATACTAGCTTGAAAGAAGTCCTTAATTTTATTCATTCAGAGTCAGACAGAAGCCCAAAAGATGGAGAAGACTATAGATATAGAATTCTTTATACTTGAATATTCATAATTTAGAAGTTAAATTTTGATAATTTATGATATCTAGTTCAGAAATTATGCAAATGTAGTAAGAGAGAAGTAAAATCATTGATATCATGATATAGGAAGTGACACAGAGTGATGTCATTGAAGGCTGTGTGACATAAGGCTCCCGTGTAGAGTGATGATTAAAAGCAAATTGCATATGAAATTTCTCCAATTTTTTTAATATAAATATTTTCATCTGAAAACTGAAAATTCAGAAGATGCTTCAGAATGGCAAACTATCATAAGTTAGGCAGCTGGAAAATCAAACAATTTTCACTTTCTGACTTCAATCCACTTGTATGAGTCACAATCTTTAGAACTAATTTTCTCAAGAAAATTGTTTATAAACACTATAGAAATATGAAAATACTCATTCACAACTTTTACACTGCATGGAAAGTTTTTCATTATGGATGCATGTTACCTTTATATTTCAAAGAAACCTAAAAACTTTACTACAGAGAAAAGAGTTTTTAAATATGTAGTTTGTATTTAATTCACATTGTAAATACCGTACTGTTACATCAAAACCCCACATTTTTTCACATAGACAGTTTTAAAAGTATGCTTTCTATATGGCCAGCTACAGTCTACCTACTTCTTTTTCAGTTTGGCTATCGCAGGTTAAAATGCAGCATATAATGATCTAGAAGGTAAAACACAGAGGCTTAATTAGGCTGATTAACTATAGATATCTGTTGTCATTCGAGGTCCTCACATCTGTCGTACCTGGCCTCCAACATCTCTTTAAGGACGGTGTAGGTATCCCATTGGTTCCATGCCATATCTGTCAGCCCCAAACCGGTATCAGGGGAATTTTAGATGGCAATGCATGCAACTGTAGAGTCAGCCAAACTGAGTCCTACTTATCCAAACTCCTATTTGGACTCATTGAAGAGCAAATAACTATCAAGTAGATTACAAGTGGATATCTACTGGAGCCAGTAATTTCTACAGTATTCAAGATATCAGCCTAGGGCTCACAGATAAGACCTACAAACATTCAAACCTTTCTCAAAACAAAGGTGCAGAGACAGGGAATCTCTGATAGCACTAAATACCTGTCTTCAGGCAACTCATATGAAACCTACCTTAAATGTCATTGATATCTCCAAGAGAGTCTTTATACTTACATAGTTGTGACATTTATATAAGAAATTCTATAAATTAACAGTGAGTACATTTTTGCCTAAGTTACAACTAATGTTTTAAATGTGAACCAAAGAACTCTGCTTTATACATATTTCCAGATAGAAAGCAAATTTGAGAAAACATAGCCATAGATTTTTATGCGTAGGTTTGACTGGAAAATATTTTAATTTTCTGATAATCAAAGCCTTAAACTTGTATCAACTAATTCTTAATAAAAAACATTTACTTTCTTCTTGAGTGAAAACTGGATGAAAAAATACCTAATCTTGTTTTTTAATTTTTTTTTTTCATTACAGTTCTTAAATACCTTGAGTGTATTGCCTATTTTTTTTCACTCTTCAAAACCAAACTAACTATTTTACCATGACATCACTGAAGTAGAAAACCGCAAGAAATATTTCAATTTTAAATGGTCATTTTTATTACTTTTGAAATATAACAAAAATGCTCTTCATCTGATGCCTGCTATGAGACACAAAGCAGGTCTCCAAAATCAACCTATGTTATTTTTTTCTTTGATGTTATCTTAACAAGCACATTGCATCAAGTCATCTTCTGACACTGTGAATGCATTAATTACAAACTATACTAATTTCCAGCTTTTCTGCATATTCTTTATTTATTTTTCTTATCATCCAAGAAGCTTTGGCAGATATAAGGGGAAGGAAAATATAGTATTTCCTGTATAAACATGTTTAATTTATTTTTTGATATAGCAGGTGAAAATGAGGTGTCCACTTGAGAAGATCAAGGTTCAGTGCAAGATTGAGTTTTCAGTAGACTAAACATCATTTCCCTCTAGACTACAGAGAGAGGCACAAAAATATAGCAAGTTTAGCCATGTCAGAATTATTTCTCAGACAGGTAGAAAACCCTAATCTTATCTGGATCAAGCGACTCAGATGAACCCAAGGTCTTATTTCCTGCCTTAGGTTTATCCAGTCTCAAATGCAAAACGGGACTGATACTCATTCTATCATTTAGTATGAGAGATTTTGAGGCCTATTCCTTCTAGGAAAAAAGAAACGAAAGCATACCCACTGCAATTTCTTTTTTGCCATCACAACTATATGTGAAAATGTACTTTTTCATATTACTGTGATACCCTTCTGTGTTGCTTAGTTAAGTCCTGGCCAATGTACCAGCATTCAAACACTGCTGTTACTAAGAATGATATTGAAAATGTGATGAAACTATATGAAGTTGCACAAAGTAGCATATGTTTTTCACTGTGTAAGTGTATTACAGACTTCATTTTAAAGGTATCAATGAAAAATATGACTGGAAGTTTCAGGGTAGAAAATACTGGACACATTGTGCACCAATTTATTCTTTTTATTTCATTATTCTTGTGAGAGATAGGACTCAAATTAGTCACTGAACAATGTGTTGGACACATCTGGAACCTCCATGACAGACAACTTTCCAAATAGTTTCACTTTTTGTTTTGAGATAGTTATGGTAAGCAAAGTGCCTTGAATGTTCTAAAATGTGTCCTCCATAAAAATAGAAAGTGTCAAGTAAGAAATCAGGATCCTATTAAACACTGGTTTCAAGGGAATTTTTCTATGAGGACATTTATTTTACGGACTGTTGTGGTTTTTTTTACATTTATGATTTTAAGCTTTCTTTGTAAGTTTTTGATTACTTCACACAAGTAATTTCCTATTACATTCTTCAATTATGAAAACGGAACTTTTTTCTGGATTTCTAGGAAATCAAAAAACCTGTGTATCTGTCCACTAATGCTTTTCTTTTGTCATCCTCTCACAAACAACAGCACTTTCATCACGACTTGAACAGACAACTCATACTTTCATCAAGCAGCAGCACTGCTCCTTCCCTTCAGTCTGGGACTTGTCCATCTGACACAGCTGGGCAAGGTGGAAAGAACATGTAGGCCATTTTATAGTCAAAAGTTTGCAGGTAGTAAGTAAAACTTTTTCATTACCCCAAAAATGGAACTAAAGAACATTTGTCTGCCATTACTTTGATTACTTTGCTTATTCTACTCCAACTTGCCAAATAATGCATTTCAATGCATTTAAAATTCCTTTAATGAAACCTTTCTCTCACCTCTAAAGATAAGTGCCTTTTAGACTGTAAGCTCTTCAGGGCAGGGACTAGGTAATTTTATTGTGTATGATTGTGGGGCTTTTTACACCATGAGCCCTCCTTGAAAATTGACTTTAATCAGCAATAATAATACTGCACAAGTTCTTAAAATTTAGCTTTACTGGAAAGTTTCCACTGCAAGGAACATGACAAGTGAAACTTACTCTGATGAATAGCAGCAACACAGAAAAGCATCAGAATAATTATAAAGGCTAAGTTCTGCTGGCTGCTGTGTAATGTAATGAAGTCAGTGCCTGCTGTGGCCAGATAAATCAAGAATTGCTTTATAGTTTGCAGCTGGACTTTTTAGTCAGATTACTCACAACAGTGCTGCTCCCATTATGGCCATTATGAACAGCACATTCGAAAAATAAGTAAATACACAATATGCTAATGTAATTTTGTGATGATTTAGTAGCAGCATGCAAAATGTGCCCAGTTGCTACTGGGGTAGGCAGAGGAAATCTTACTGCTTGCCAGAACACAATGATATATCAATCTTTATACTTCAGTTACCCAAGGTCAACATAAGAACCTTATCAGATTTTTCTTTTCTCCTTCTGTGATCTTTGGGATCAATACCCAGGGGTAGAAAACATTTGATGGTGTTTATAGTGCAAGTGAAACGATGCTTTAAGTGCAATAGGAAGACTTTAATCATTTTACCGCACCCAGAGGCTTTCAGCACATTTAGAATAAGTAAACCCTTTCTACAGATTACTCAGGGCACAGTTTCTCTAAGGTGAATGTCCTATGACTGTGTAAATACACCAGCCACTTGCAGGTAAATTTTGTGAGAGGGCTACAACTCTAAATGATATGGAATTCCTACAGATTTTGTGCCACTGTAGTTGAACACCAACATTTTCAATGCATGCAGTAAAAAAATAGTTTATTACCAAACAGGCAGCAGTCAGACAGCCAGGCAGCACCTGCTTCTTTCTCTTAGGTTGGTACAGGCATAGCTTCAAACCATTCAGATCATATATTTCCATTTGTTCAAAAAGAGAATATAAAAAAAAATATTTTGTGTTTTCTCAGGTTTTAAAAAGAGATACTTTTTTGACATCTAAGCCAGATCCAAAGGTCCGTTGTACCAAACACTGTATGGCATGTTGTTACTAATCCTGTGTAAATTTACATAAAGCTAATTTCATTAACACAGTTTGTATATAGATACTTGTGCTGAGTTCTGTAAAAGGATAGAGGCCTGAACTCTTGTTACTTCTTACCTAGGATCTAAAGAGAAAATGCTGGAGTAGTATATAAACCACTGTTAGTTCTAACAGTAGCATTGTTATTTGTTTCAGTTTTCTTTTACCTAGATACAGAATGAGAACTGGTTCTCTTCCTGGGTTCACCTTTGCTGGAACAGGATCTCTATTCTAATATTACTTTTTAAAAATTAACAAACTTGAGTAGTCCTAAACCACTTTCAAACTATATTCTTTCCTCAGATACATGTAAGAGCCCATACTTACAAGCACTGTCCCTATTGGAAAGAGTCAATGTTTTGATGAAGAAAGAAGAGAGCATTGACTGGGAAAATTCAACCAAAGATATGCTTATGCTTGTGCCAATTATTCTTACAAGCTGAAAAAGCATTCTGAGAGGCTGGCTTCCTTTTGTTGAAGCTCTCACGGCTTCTCTTTCTGCTGAATTTGAGTTTCATTTAGTACCTAGGTTTAGGAAAATGGTGGTTTACATAGATATCCTTTCTTGATCTTCAGGAGGTGTTTTTCTTGCTGCATTCCTGAACTGCTGCTGCATTTCATGTGCTCTTTCTCTGCAACCATTTCTTCTGGATCAGGTGATTCATAGTCCTCTCTGTGACTGTAAAGTTTAAATCTGACCTCCATGAGGCTTACTTGGTGAAAGTGAATTTGTCTTTCAGGTGCTGAATAAAAACACATCAGTACTTCCTATCTCCAGAGTTCATCAAGATCTGTCATTGATATGTGAATTTTTATCAGCAACAGTCCAGTTCTGAATGCTGTCTATTTTTCGACAGGGTCAAGCTGATTTTTAGATCCAGAGTTGGAAGTAGGTCAGTGAGGCAGTAAGAATTAGCAGAAGCTGAAAGGTGTCAACAGAAGGTGGCAGGACATATGGGGTACTGCAGAGGTTTCAGGGACCATTATCAGTCAGTAGAAGTAGAGGTAGAGGGCCTATTCTGAATAAACAGAGGAACTGTTTCTGTTAATGGGAATAGCTGCCATTTTCATCGAGACCAGCAAAGTGCTGACGAAAAAGGTTTGTCCAAGGACCTGAGAAATGGGCACTTAGGAAATAAAAGGCTAAGAATTCAGTGCTATGTCTAACTTCCTAGAAAACAGCTTTTGTTATGTGTGAAGTTTGTTTGGAGAGAATTTTCCCAGAGAAATGGTGAAACGTGCCAAATAACACTACTTTCTGCAATGTGTTTGAATTTGCTATCTTTGACTTTGTCTCCGCAATTTACATTGCATCTCCATTATGTACAACAATAAACAGATGACAAAGTTCATGTCTGCCTATAAAATTCTGAAAATAATAGCTCAAAACAACTGCATTTCAAACACACCTGAGAAGAATATGACAGAACTCGCATTCCACAGATGTTACTCCTGCCTTTAATGCACTACTGCTCAGATGCAGAAGCGATGAGCGCCATATAAAACCTTGCAGAGAATGCAGTTAGGATATTCTCAAGTGGAGTGCAATCCCATTCAGAAATGCAAAACAAAACCTGTGCTCCATTTAACCTCCAGTAAAAGCCTTAGAATACAACTGAAGTGGAGCTTGAATGATATACATGAAAGTCTTTTGGCTCTCTGTAGCAGACAATTTTACCCATGGTGATTCAATGACAGGCCTAGCCTATTGTCATTCATAGTGAAGTGACGAATGATTTCTTCATAACAGTTCCACTTGTAAATTGAAGTGCCTCTCACTCACAAAGATAAATAGCAAATCATCATCAGTCATGTATTTCCACATAAAGAATATATATTTTAACTTGGCTATATTCTTTATTTTATGGTTGTGAAGAAAAGCTATCTTACACACAATAGTGCCATAACTGCTTGATATATTTTCATTTATTGTGATGTTGATCTTCATTGCTTTTTACTCCAGCTACTACTGAAAAAAAAATTAAAAAAAGCAAAAAACCAAAAAAACCCCCCCAAAAATACGAAGACAGGGAAAACCTTGAAAATAAAGCATCTATACTTCTGGTGATTTTGACAACCTTGACAAATCACAATGAGAAAAGATATATTAAACTGTCATGCTGAAGTTTGCCCAAGGAATAAGGAAGAAAATTCAGCAGGGAATAAGATTGGTTTTTTTTCTCTTTCACTTGTTTTCATAAAACCAACCAAAATATTGAGGACAATATACAAAAATAAGTATTCAAAAGTACTTTCTCAATGATCTTTTACATGTGACTGTATCCTGTCCTGGATTTTTGGACCTATTTTTATTCTTTTGGTTCTGGCTAATGAAACAGTCAGTAACACAAATCAGAAAGCTTTAAAAGACCAATTAAACCTTGAATTGTTTTACCATTTTCAGTAACATAATCATACCAAATAACTGGAAATAGGTTGATTTAAAAAAAAAGTGGAGGAAAACAATGGAAATACCTAAATTGTGAAGCTCTTCTCAGACCTGTCAGGGTCTTGTAACAAACATTTTGAATGTCTGTTCCTCATTTTAAGCATCAAAATGTATCTTTTTGACTCTGTAGGCATAACTAAAATCTATCAAAACATCTAAAGATATTAAAGTTCTATTAAATTTTCAAAAGGACCATATCATGAAGAACAGCATATATTTGAATCTGAACAAATACTGTATACAAGATTGTTATAGGGACACTGCCTATGACATGTTTTGCTTCAGCAACAATTTTGATCGTGGCTATGGCCTATCTTACTTTCTACTCAAAGATCTAAAGAGCTCTTCTTCATATTTATCTTTGCTTCAATTTTTATGTATTTCTATTCCCATATTACTTTTATTTTTTAATTATTATTGTTATTCCTACTATTAAAATTAATAAATTAGAAATCAAGAGTGAGGGTTGGACTGCAACTCTTATTAATTAGTTTTTTTCATGTAGAGGGTATTCAGCACTCATTTCAGTTGCCCATACAGAAATATACGTGGGTTTAAACACCCCTGGGTAACTTGCCTGCGCTTCAAGCCCTGTTAAATGAGCAAACAATGCCTGGTAGGCCCTACTTGGTACCTAGAAGGTTTGTGTCAGATGATGCCTGCCATCTTAAATGAAAGCAGATGGCTGGGTGTAGACAATGAAACCCCACCTCTAAATCCATATGAGCTTAACTTTCTACAAAGTGATAGTGCAAGATAGTCTTCAACAACTCCCTAAAATAAAAAAAAAAAAACAAAACAAACCTGCTCTTTGCACAGACTGTGGAAAGAGACAAAAAATATCCAGAGAGCTGTGAATCAGATGTGGTCCATAACCACTTAAGACCTCTACAGCTTTTGAAATACTTCACTAGTTATAATTTCAGCAGTGGGTCAAAGGGTGTCCTCATTAATTATATCTTGGCTGTTGACAAGCTATACCATAATTTCAATAGTGTTCTGCCTTTTCTGCTTGCTGTATTTTTTAATGTCCATAAATATAAAACCTCTCTTGATATGAAAAAAATTACTCCTTGCATTTCTTCTTTGTATCATTATATACAAGCAATGAAAGTTAATAGTGATAGTTAAAAGTCATCAGCAACTGATAAATTTTGCCCACAAAATAGATAGAACTTTAAGCAATTTATGATAATTTTTGGATGAACATAAATTACTGCAGTCTCCTCACTACCAATACCTTGCCACATGAACTCAATACAAATATATTCTGCTTTTTGTTCCATTTTTTCACAAAACACTTTAAAAGCACACTTTAAAGAAACCCTGTAGTTTCAAGTTCCAAAAAGTGAAAATGGGCCTGAGATAGAGGAACCAATATTAGTGTTGGTGCTGTTTCTGGCATACAAATGTGTGAGATATGTATGTAGATATATATACATATATAGATATATTTATATATATATATAATTTTTTTTCCACCTTTATAGGAAGGCCTCGAAAATAGAAAAAATATAAGGAGCAAACTAATTTTTGTAGTCTTGCAATCACCTTCCTCTGCATGAACTAATGTCATCATACAAGACAGGCTCTGTTTAGCAATTAATCTCCTTAACCTGTAAATTTCTTGAGTTCCACAAGAAGATGGAAACATCTTCTTTCCCAACTTTTGCTCTAGCTTATCCTTAGTTCTTAAGATAGTTTTATCCCAGAATTTGAACAATAAAATTAAAGCACATTTAAAAGAAAGCTACATCAGGCTCTTCCTTCCTTGATTTCTTGACCTTGCACATAAGGAGTGTTCTTTGAGGCATTTATTATTCATGGAAGAAAATATGGATAAAAATATTTCAGTAGTGCCAGTATGTGGCCAGTAGTTCCAAGGATATATATAAGAATCATGAAGACAATAATACAGGTTTCTAAGAAACAACCATGATTGTTTCACTGTGAGATATACAGAAATAATTTTCTATTGAAATAATTAATTTTGTGACCAATTGTCCTGGTTTGAGACAAATTTGGAGGAATGTCCAAAAATGAATGTCCTCTGGTAGAAGGCAGGTTACAGCCACTCCTCCCCTAACCAGGTTTGGGAAGAATTTTTCACTTTTTCACTTTCCTCTGAGGAAAAATTCTTTCCGAACCTGGTGGTGGAGTGGTGGCTATAAACCTGCGTTTTATCAGAGGATGTTCATTTTTGGACGTTCCTCCAAATTTGTCTCAAACCGGAACACCAACACAAGAGGTAAACTCAAAACACCATAGCAAAAGAACAAAAAAAAATGTAAACAGGACCTCTCTTTTAAATTGAAGAATAAAACTATTTCTAGCATCAAGGACAAAACCATTTTAAGTGTATTTTTTGCAGTTACTACAGATTAGCAGACACGGTGGCAATGACTGATACACTTTCACCTTAGTGTCAGTAGTTGCTTTTCTTCTTGTTTTACATTAATTATATTTTTCTTATTCCAGGTACCTACTGAAACATTGGAGTAACTGCATACTCATGGCTTGCATCTGACATAGATGCAGTGTGCTGATGGGAGCTAAAAACTTATTTCTTATCTTTTTCTGTGAATATTTTGATGATGGTTTAAAAAAAAAATACTTTGGTCAATATGCTTAAAAGTTTACAGCAGATCATAAGAGCAGAGAATCTCAATGCTTTAGCAATTCTGGTGACAGCTACATTGTCAACTGTGTGTAGTTGCAATCATGATATTACAACACTTTTGAAATACATAAAATATGGTGAGAGATTTTTGTGTGAAGTAATAAACGCTGAAAAATTTTGTGAGTTTTTGCGAGTTTTGCGAGTTTCAGACTGCACTGTGGGTGAGGTGCTTTGCTAAATATCCTTGGTTAGCTGTCTAACAGGTCTTTTGAATCCCCATCACCTGGCAATGCCAAGGGCTACGTCTGTGGAAACACTCCTAGAACCATAGAATATCCAAGTTGGAAAGGACCCACCAGTATCATCAAGTCCAACTCCTGGCCCTGCAGAGGACACCCCAAGAATCACACCATGTCCCTGAGAGCATTGTCCAAACACTTCTTGAGCGCAGGCAGGCTTGGTGCTGTGACCACTTCCCTGGGGAGTGGTCTCTCAGAAACCTATATCTTTGCTATTAAGTCTGCCTATTTATGACAGATGAAAACCTTAGCAAATCCCACAAATTAGCTATAATCTCTCTCTAGACTACTTATGGGTCACTTTAGCTCTTGGGCTATAATAAGAAATAAGAAATCTGGGGGGTTTTTTTCCCTTAGAGTAATACTCATTATAATGAGATGAGCTGAGCATGCATAATGGAAAAAAAGATTCAAAATGGTCTTTTATTTTCCCGAAAAGTGGCTAATCACTAGTTGCAGTTGTGTAACTGCTTGGTTTTGGTTTTTCCAGTTCCTGTAAGTAATTTATTAATAATTTAAATATATTTTGGAGCAGACATGAGAGATAATATAGAAATATAAAGCTGTAATTAGATCGGTCCCTTTGCTAATAAATATTTGTCTTAGATAATTATTACACTGAAGTGGTTTCGTTTCTGCTAATGATTAGAGAATTGGTGGCATTTTTCTGTCCTTTCAAATTTATTGCAACTCATACGTAAATGCACTGAAAAAAATAACTCTCGCTCAGTTTGTTCACTGAAGTTGAAAAACTAATCACAATCAAAAAACCAAAAATTGTTTTGTACTAACTAAAACATCAAACTTCAGGGTCATATCTTCTCAGAAAGTGAGAAATCAGGCACAACACAGTGTTAGGTGTTTAGAAACAATAATATTCTGATTAAATAATAATGTTCATTAAGAGGCTTGCTTGGAAGAGCAACCAGACTGACTTTTAATGTCCCCAATGCATCATAACAGAGCCTCTTTTCCTCTGCCATAGGACTCCATAAGATCACCTCTTCTATTAGAAAGGAGTTTTTCTCAGTGTCACTTCCTAACAGAATGTTGACAGACTGTAAATTATAAAAGATAGTTTATGATCACCCACATAAATTACTATACAGAAGATTTATTACTTAACATAATTTCACTCATTAGGCAGAGGAACGCTTTCAGTATGCAAAGTTAAAAAAAATAAAAGTGTAATTTATTATGTTAGATGTTACCATAGCAGAAAATTTGTCATATGCGTGTAATAATAGGGAAACATAAAATGGTAATCAAAACATTTATGTAATATGAAATCATCCAATGCAGTAAAACTAAGTTTTCAAACATATTTCCTTGTTAAGTCTTTTAGTGATTTATACTGTTAAATGGATTAAAGATATTCAATGTGTAGGTAGTCAATATAATCCATATTTGAAGTATTAATATATTATTTTATTTTTTAACTGCAAACTATAAAAATTATAATAAAACTAAAATACATTATTTTAGTTTTGCAACTGTGGCAATTTCAAATTTATGACCAAAAAAAGTTATAGTCAATAACTATATATACAGGTATTGTTTGTATTACATAAAAATATACACAGAAAGAATGAAAACAGAAAAAGGAAAAAAACAAGCCCATGATAATTTGGAAAGTTAATTTTATGCTGCTGATCAAAAATACATATGTTTAAAAATGTCTGCCAAAAACACAGTAGTGTTTGTATCTTGCTGATGTTGAACCTTTTTCTTCTTAATGAAATTTTGATCCTCTCTGTATTATATTTACTTACTATTTTGTTATATTTATCACTTCTACTTGCTAACTATTTCCTGTTCACTGAAATCCTTTCCCCCTCACGTTAGGCCAAGTTTTCAATAACATCATATTTTCTTACTAATTTTTATGGATGTTCTTCTCTGGAACAGTTATTATTTGTTAATTTATGAAGTAGCCAAAGCAGAGACCTGGTGCAACTTTAAAGTAATGTACAAATATTATAAGTAAGTTGTTAAAATATTTACTTTAAACCCAGGCACAGATGTACTGAAAAAATGTAATGGAAGAAGTGCACAATCATTTTGTAGCACGTTAACAATGTTAATAACATAATTATTACTTAAGAATGTATTAATATTTTATAAGATATTTAAGCACAGCGAGAGAAATATAGTGCATAGTCACAACGATGCAAGTGGAGACTTGTGATATAGCTGTACAAATAAGAATACAGAAAAATGTGCAAGTAGTAATGTCTGTCAGATCGGAGTGAAAGTTGTAGAAGAGCCAGGAGAGATGGCTGTTGGAACTAGAACTGGCAAGGTACCTGGTGAAATCAGGATGAGTCTTCCCCATAAAAACATCAAACGTCAGGCTGTATGAGATCACCACCCCTTATTCTGGGGAGAGAGATGAGGAGCATGAACCACTGCTGATGGTTAAGGACAATCAGGAGTGAAAGAAAGGGACCACACGATTCCAGCTTCCCTCCTCAAATTGCTCTTAAGTCTTGCCACCAGGACCTCAGCAGCTAATGACCATCATGGACCATAGACATCGTTGTTGACTGCACAGGATGAACGCAAGAAAGGCAGAAAAAGAAGGGTGTCTAAGGAAGATACAAGGATGCCCCTCATATTGCAAGCGGACAACTTCCCATTTGAGATTGCAATCATGAGCTTTATACTTTCATACATGAGATCTATTACTTTATGACTCTCTCATTAAGCTTGGCAATAAATCAAGCTGTTTTATTACTGTAATGGGCTGAGATCCCTTTTATTATTACTGTCTGTATAACTAACAGTTTAGCATCTGGTTCAAGTTCCTCACATTGCAACAGATTTTGAAGAAATGTGTTAGGGGGCACAGGACTCTATCCTAGTGAACATAGAGTCACTGATTTCTGTAACAGACCACAGAAAAAAAACCAGATATAACAGATCTCAGGATTTTTCATGGTCTTCCTAGCTTTTTATTGGCCTGTCTTTAGCTGTGATTTAGTTTATATAATCATCACAGAAGCTATCAAACAACATGTTGACTATTACCCAATCTGCTTAAGAGTCTACCTGGCTTTATACACCAGTTAATGCTTACTGAGACACAGTGGTGCTGAGTTGATCATGGTAGGCAATTCAGCTCCACACAGTCTCTTGCTCATTCCCTGTTGCATATAGATAAAGCCTTATAAAATGAAGATCTTGTTGCCTGTGCAAAACCATGGCTCAGGCCTGTTACTGGGGCTAAGTAGAGAAGGACTGTGGGAAAGAGACGTGTGGGAGCTGACAGCTGGCCTGAAGGCCTCACAGGCATTGACCTTGACACAATCAGTTTGTACCCTTGAGAATTGTAACATCAACAGAAGGAAGAAGCAAAACAACAGAAAGAGGATGTAGCAACTGCAAAAGGCAGGATATTTACTGGCTGATATTTAGCAAGAATGTGTGCAAGCTATAGGCAACCAATAATATTGTATTGTAGTAAGCTAGTACCAAATGAACATGTGGCACAAATGCTAAGAAATTGTATAAAAGAAGCTGTGTAGTAATAAAGGGGCTTTTTTTTGCATTTGCCTGGGGCAGAGTGTGTGTGTGCATGTGGTGTTGGTCTCAACAGCGACAATTCCCCACAGAGGGTTGGGGAGAGAATCGGAAAAGTGAAAACTCATGGGTTGAGATAAAGGCACTTTTATAGGGAGACAAAAAGTTGCTTGTTCAAGCAAAGCAAAATAAGAAATTCATTCACTACTGTTCAATTCTTTTTCATTAAATGAGCCATCTTCAGAATCAGAATGAAGTGTAGCAGAATATACACCTCATATGACAGCAAGAGCCTTGAAAACACAAACAGAACACAACAGGCCTCAAGTATCTAAGTAGTTAAAACCAGTAATTTGCTATTCATTAAAGTAGTATAACCTTGGTGCCTATTAAAGCCAGTATTACAGGCATAAAGGGATTAAACCCCAGGTTTCCAAAACATGTAAAAGACATGGTACTTTGTAAATTAGAATGCAAGATGGTATGAGATAGTAGTGAAGAACAAGCTGTAGAGTAGATTAGCAAGCATATAAAAATAACTCCTAGGTGATCTATGATATAAGATGAAATACTGCCATGACAATCCTTTGTCTCCTGGGGAACGATGCTAATGACTAACCATAATCCTTCCTTCCTTCCTTCCGAATTCCTTCCTTCCGAATTCCTTCCTTCCGAATTCCTTCCTTCCTCCTTCCTTCCTTCCTTCCTTCCTTCCTTCCTTCCTTCCTTCCTTCCTTCCTTCCTTCCTTCCTTCCTTCCTTCCTTCCTTCCTTCCTTCCTTCCTTCCTCTCTTCCTCTCTTCCTCTCTTTCTTTCTTTCTCATTCATCAATTACAGAATCTAGAATGGCACACTGAAAAGATGAGTCTATCACCACAGGAAATGTAAACACTAAAAATTTTATGAGTAGAACTTTTATTGTCTATAATTTGAACTAGTTCTTAAAATGAGTGTAATTGGACTAAGATAAATTCTTTGTTCAGATGAGCAAGATTTAAATTCAACTAAAAAGAAATAAATCACACAAAACCTCAGAAGTTGCACTGTAACAAGATGACGGAGAGTTTTCGTAACCTACTCTATAACAAGGACACAACTTGCTCATCAAAAGGGGAAAATGCTTGCTATATTAAAAAATGAATGGAAATGGCCACTCTGCCTTCTGCTTTGCAAAGATTTTTTCTCAGTGTAGGAAGGGGAAAGATGAAGTCTGAAGGACTCCTACAGAAAGATGATGATCTTTGGTGAGGAAAAGACTATTTTACCTATATTAAGTGTTTTGACAGCATCAGCTGGTCTATTAATTTGTCAGAATTCAGGAATTAATTTCTGGGTTCCAGATTTACACTTCTAGATTTTTATTTTATATTACAGAATGTGGAAAAAAATTAGATAGAGTAAATCTCTTTCATCACTGTCCAAGGTTAAGAGCCGTAGGTTTTTGAGTTCCTATCATTGTCAAGGGAAATACAGAGCTCCATTCAGTTGGCTATGGACAAGCGTTTATTATCAATATAAATGTCTTACAGTATTCAAGACATCTTCAGTGGGCTAGAAAAAGTGACACAGGAGATACAGGCAAATTGGGCCCTTCTGGACCAGCAAATATGGTGAGGAAGAATATGATGGGGTATCTTAAGTAATACTAAATATATATCATTTAGGCAACTAAATCTTTCCCATCTGAGACTAGAGGGTCATTCAGCTCCTCTAGGAGTAAATGCCTACATAGGATCAGCTGAACAGCTTCTCAAACTTTACTGACTGTGATGCTTAGACCTCTGGCTTAGACAGCAAACAGATGTAAACATCCAGGTAAAGATATCCTAAGCGGTTGATTGGTTGTAGGGTTTTGTTTGGTTTAGTTTTGTGGTTTCTGTGGTTTTTACTTGTTAAAGTTTTAACTGATTGGAACTTACTATAGAATGCAATTAAGTATAACTCATTTGTTTTCCTTCTCAACTCTTTCTTCCACAGGTCTAAGAGGATAAAGTAGCTATTTATATTAAAAGCTAGTGTAGTTTTGAAACATCTTAGACAGCAGAAATATTGATCAAAGAATTCTGGTTTTACACAGTTTGTTTGAAAACAGCACAACTTAAGTACTCTTTAATAATCAGTCTGCAACACTCCTAAACTGCAGATACCAATGAAGTGAAAAAGATCAGGTTCTAGTCTATTATTTAACAGAATTGAAGACTGGCATACCTAACAAACTTTTGATAGTAACCAGCTGTTTAGTTAGGTAATCATGCACCTATGTCTAAATGAAATTTTTATTTCACATAATTTTTCTGCTATATAAATTTATCATATTCTAGAAGTATGTAAAATATTGCTGGAGTCTCATCAGTCACCCTAGAAATCTGACCTCTCATTCTAGAGAAGCTGCAGACCATATAGAGGAAGCTTACCAGATAAAATAGCAGGAAGGTGGTCTCTTTAAAATTCAGGGGAAATTGAACATGCTCAAAAGATAGCCTATCAAATTTAAAGGGGAAGGAGATGAAAGGCTGGGAAACCCCATCTCCTCCTCTAACAAACTGGGTGCAATTACTAATAAACCCCCAAAACAGGCTACTGAAACTAGGACTGGGGTTAGGACAGAGAAACCACTTATTATACACACTTTGAAGAACTGCCTGTACCTCTGTTAACTTCTTATAAATCATTATCACCGAGCACAGCAAAATAGAAATCCGAATTCATGGCCCTGCTCAGCAAAAGTTACGTATCAGGGACAAGATCGGAGCAAGCTGTGGATAGGCAAACAGGCCTAGGGACCAGAAAGACATGAGTACCTCAAGCCAGATAGACAGTATGAACTCAACCAACATGGTGACTACTTTACCCCAATACAAAGTAATTAAAACCAAACCAAAATGTAATTAGTACAGGTGTTTTTTCACTTTCCTTTGGGCCATGTGCTGGGTGCCACTAATTATTTGTCCCAGTTTGAGACAAATTTGGAGGAACATCCAAAATTAATGTTCTCTGATAGAAGGCAGGTTTCAGTCGCCCCTCCCCCACCAGGTTTGGAAAGAATTTTCCTCGGAGGAAAGTAACAGGAAAAAATCCTATTTATTTAACAGACAAAATGCACAATGGGAAAAGAATAATGCTGAATAATAAAACCTCTCTCTGTGGAGAGAACCTGGTGAATTCTCAGAGTCCTTTCTTTGGGTGTGGTCTCTCTCCTCTTTGGAGCTGGGTCATCCTGGGCCCCCTCTGGGCCTCAGTGGAAAGCTCTCCCAGTGAGTTCTGCTGTTCTGAACACTTCCCGAAGAGAAGAAGAAGAAACCGAAGTCCCAGGGGAAAAAAGTTTAAATCTCCATGTCTCTGTAGAAACGGACCCAAAAGCTGGCTGAAAAGCAGGAAAGGATGCTTCCTCCACTCTTGCTGCTGCAGAAGCATGCAGAGGAGTAGAGTGACCTTGGAGAATAAATTGCTTTGAAAAGTTCATCTGGCCTTTTTTTCTTTCTCTCACACATGGTTTTAAAGACACAGAAAGACACAGGAATCATGTCTGGGCTTAGAGCGGCAATAGGGGATACACATCATAAAGTCACCCCAAAACGAGTGGGATCCTTGTAAACAATCTGTGTAAACAAGTCCTTTGAAACTCACCTGCTGAAAACCTTTTCTCTGCATTTATTTTTTAGACTCCTTAGTCTTTGTTACTCTGTGAGAAAGCGTGTGAATAAGAAAGAAATCATAACACTGTGCTGCTGGCCTATCTAGAACTCTACTAAAAAGAGTTGATGGAAGTTTATACAGAACCACATTCAGAATTCTTGCATGATGTCAAGTCATACTGAGTTATGTCGGCAGCGCCATATATTATTACATCATGGCTTTGTACGATCATAATCCGCATAGCATGAAATAATGTGCATATGTGGTCAAAAAAACCAAAATGTTTTCTCACATGCCAATCCTCCTTTAGTGCTAACACAATCTCTACACAGGTTTTCCCCATTCTTACCTTTTTGTTTTCTTTTCAGAGATTATTGGGTATTTTTATGTTTCCGTGTACCATAGGAAAGACTGAATTGCTCAAATGATTGAAGCAAATTTTTTAGAAAGATTGATATTCAAGTCCTCTACCTGGGCACAAATTTCATAAAATCTCAGCTGAATTCTGGAGTAAAAGTTCCACAGAATGTTATAATGTTGTCAATTCCTTAATACTCTTTGGACAACCACTATATAAAGAAGGTAACAAAGCACTGACTGAGTCCCATATCTGTATTCCTCTGGATGGAAATGATAAAGTGAGATGTAATCTATTAAGGAATAAAACCAAAGGAAAAAAAAATCCACAAAATGCAGCTCATGTCAATTCATAATATACCTGGATAGGTGCTGTGTGAAACTCATAATAATATTACTAATAGTATTATGACTACTGCTAATGATGTAGATCAAGGTAAAAGTTGATGATATTTCTTGGGAACTTCTTGCTACTATGATACTTCCTGATGAAAAGCAAGCCAAAAACTATGTAATTATATCCTGGATGGTAGTTATGCAGCTTCTAGAAAAAAATTTTAAATTGTCAAGGCTTCATCTGACCAAAGGTTCAAAGGATCTTTCATATTCTGGAAATACTAGTCAAGTTTTGGGTTTTGCACATTAATATTTCAGGAGTGGAAGGTGGGGATGTAGTATGAAGAAGATGAAATTGAATGAGTAATATTTTTGTTCTCAGAATTTCATCCTGCTCTTTCTGTTACACCACAGTGCACTTTAATAAGACAAGTAACATGAGCTGCTGATGGGAGTTGCTCTCCCAGATACTTTTTGAGAGAAGTGTATCTGGGTTGAATAAAGTGTTTTTTCATGTGTAGA
>NW_008237420.1:87854-93913 GCF_000691975.1 Corvus brachyrhynchos
ATTCATAGCACACTTTTTGTTTGAGAAAACTTTGATAGACCTGAAACTATGAATCCAACTCAACTGTGCATGAAAAATATTTAAAATCTTCCTTAAATTAATTTTCTATCTCAAAAGATATGAAACAATTTAAAACTTACATTATTTACTTCAAACTGAAAGTATTCTTTAACGTATTCTCTGAGTTATAACTAATATGTAATATCCATAGTTCAAGCCAGAAATAAGATAAAAGAAAGGTATTATATTTTAAACAAGAAAAATAATCTTCAAAGTCAGAGAGAGAAAATATTTATCGAGCAGTTCTACCTACACTGGTAGCAGATTAATAGAAATGATGAATCACAAAGATAGAATTAAAAAAAAACAATTAAAAAAATGTAAACCATCCCAATTAATTGAGATTCAGATATGTTAAACAAAATTACAGGTCCCATCTTTCCTAGAGTTCTGCTGTAAGTATGGGAGACTGCTATGAGGTCTCCTGGAGCCTTCTCTCCTCTAGGCTAAAAAACACCACCTGTCTTGAGCTGTGGCTTTACCTTTGCTCCCAGACCCAGGTGCACTGGATAATGCAGGAGGAGAGGAAAGTCCAGTGCGTGCCTCAAGGTGATTTGATTTTGTGTGGAAATAGCCAATAAATTAAACTGCATTAAGTTAATAACTGTCTAACACTGTGTATCGCCAGTTCTGTGGTGGCTACATGTGCATCACTTCACTGGGCACCTTATAGCATCCATCTTAACCACAGGCGTTCTGCGAATCTGAGCCTGCCTTCCCTCTGATCGTCACACTCACACCAATAAAGAATGAACTGGGATAAAACTGGATGAGAACAGCAATACTGGAATCAGAACTGACTCAAATGTGCAACATGCAACAATCCAACGCCTCACGCCATCTTTCCTGCTTGAAAGACTGTTACCATGGATGAAAGCCAAAGTCATGGATTAAATGGCAGGAAGGGGAGTCTGTCATCAGTCAGTGGATGGTGAGAAATTGCATTGTGAATCACCTGTTTTTCCCTTTTTAGTATCATTTTTATTATAATTTTTAGTACCAATCTTATTATAATTTATGGTATTTTACTTTATTTTCAATTATTAAACTCTTATTTTATCAACATGCAAGTTTTACTTATTCTCCTTCCCATTCCACCAGGGGGAAGAGGGAGACAGGGAGGTTGAATGAGTGGCTGCGTGGAGCTTAATTTCCAGGTGGGCTTAAACCACGCAGACTGTCAAATCCATGTCTCTCTAATTTAGAGACAAGGATTTGTGAGGACGGTATCGAATGTTTTACTTCCAGACTGTTTCATTTATAGGAAACTGTCAAAATTCTTTTAAGATTTGGCTGCACTTAATGAGACAAACATAATATGAGAAAGATAATGTCTCCATCCTCAGCCGAATGCTTCTTCTTATTGAGAGCAATGAAATAGCTCGTACTAGAAGCATCTTGGTATAAAATAACTTTCTTTATTTCTCTATATCAATTTCTGAGAAAATTTCTCTGAAAGTATACTTTCATCCTTTAACTTTTTCTTATAAATGGAGTTTTAATAAAGTAGCCACAAACCCGCAATGTTATAAAAATACACATTATAAGAGTGGGAAAAAATATTACTAGCAAAACCATTGTTCAAAATGCTTTTTTTTCTTTTTTCTTTTTTTTTTTTTAATATGACAGAAATGATAGTAAAATTGTTTGGTGATTAATAAACTACTCCCTAATGTCTTTGTTGAAATGAGAAGTGAAAGTAATTTAAGTTGATACCCTCTGCAGACAGTGCTGACAGCTAAAAATTCATTAAGAGAATATAAAAGGAATAACAATTAATGCATTTTTTTTTCATATTTTAGGAGGCTATGAAGAAAGTTGAAAGTATTGATTTACCATTGAGTGAAATTATGCTTGAATTTTTGTAACCTTGTAATCAATTTTTTTCAGTAAACTGTAGATGGATTTGTAGATATGATTTAAATGAAGCTTCATCTATAACTCATTGCTAAACTTCTCTGTAATCTTTTGATCAGTTAAGATATTCTAAAGTCCCCAGTATAGCCACACAGTGTTGGAATTTTTAGCTTTTATGCAAAAAGAGGTCATACTTAGTAGTTGAAATTCATATTGATAGTTCAAAACAAATCATGTGTTTTAATGCAAACTTCTGACATTCTGTATGAAGTCATGTTGTTTTTTGGTAAGAATATGTCATACTGTGTCATGTCACAAACTGTCCTGAATGGTATTACTGTAACAGGCCATGACAAACCAATGAGACATACTAAAAGAAATGAAGTATTTTTAAGACTATTTTGCAATCACTGGAATCGCAAGTATCCAGTTTGAATATTACACTTCAAACAGATTATGTAATTTTAGCTGCATTTTTGCCCAACTATCAAGTTAAATCTCCTTTCTTTATACAGAATTATCCTTCATGTATGTGCAGGTATAGGTGTATAAATACACAGGTATGTATATGAATTTTGGTCTGTGTAACTTGCCATATGCAGCCTTTTGTAGTGAATCTAAGTGTAATAGCAAGGTGTCCACACTCTGTCACTGCATCAGCGTTAAAACCCACAGCTAATGAGTTAATTCTAATGGGTAGAGTTATATCCATAGCAGACCTTCTATGTGATGGTGTATCTAGTCCCATGCTTGGAGTACTGTCCTGTGGTCTTCATACCCCATTGTTTCTTTTTAGGGACAAGGACAAAAGGACTTATTTAAAAGCTTCCTTTCACCCTCAAGTAAGTGACAGTTACTATACTGTACTACCCTGCAGGGAATATTTTAAAGAGAATGACTGTCATGCTCATGATAACTTATCTAAAAAGGCTGGCCAGGAGTTCTGATCAGCCTGTAACCAGTGTTTCGGTGGTGTTAAGCAGAATTGACATAAGAAAATCTCTTTTTTTAAGATACTTTTTCATGAGCATGCAAGGAAATATTGCTTCAGATAATAAAGGCTATGAAAGACTTAAAAAATTTAAATTCTCTGGAGAGAATACTTCACAAAGGGGAGTTTTTGATCCTCCCAAGTGTCACAATTTCAAACCCTAATAGGAAGCAAATATTTTCTTATAACAATGTCAGAAGCCAGCATATTAGCTATGTCCAAGCCAATTAGTTCTTTCTCAGACAAATCTGCTTTAGATGGAACTATCTGGAAGCCTTGGAGACACGAGAAGCTGTATCTGTACACCTCAGGATCCCTGATTGCCTTTGCCTTTCATGTATTTAGTATAATGGACATATTCAGTGGAATCCAGTCATTATTTTTAATTGGTTTCCATATAATTTATTTATCAAACTCAAATCTGCTATCACCTTGGCTCTTTTTAATTGATTATAACTACTTTTTTCATAGAAAAGAACAGAATTTCTAAATGTTAGGCACTAACAATTATACAAATTATAGTAAATATTGTTTGGATTGAGTACACGTGCATCAAGCTGATGGATGTCACCCAGTTTAGTGGTGTGGATGAGATTCTAAACTTTAAAGGAAGTGAGGCACTAGAACAGGTTACCCATGGCAGTGGCGGATGCCCCATTCCTTAAAGTGTTCCAGGCCAACACAGGGGGACAGGGGCCTGATTAACTTGGTCTAGCAGAAGGCGTGCCTGCCCATGGCAGGGGGAGTTAGAACTAAATGATCTTTAAGGTCTTCTTCCAACCAAACCATTAAATGAATTTATGATTCTATAAATAGACAGTAGTTTAAGTGTACTCATGTAGACTCTGTAGAGTGTTGTTTACTTTTGTTCTCTTTTCAAGTTATAGTCCATATATAATATGTATATGAGATCAGAAATAAATTAAGACCCTAGATTTAAAGTCATAATTTTTCTGTTGGCATATATGCACACAGTGATCTAATAGCTCTTGATCTTGCAGACAGATCTCCAGAAATCTTGACTTTAGCTGGTAAAGAACAGCATTTAGTCAACAAAGATAAATAACTGATAACATTATACTACCATTGGGCAAATGCCTTCTTGGAGATAAACACTGACTAATATAATACACACCATCTAGGGAATGAAGCACACACTGATTCTTGAGTCAGAAGTTGTCTATGTAAAATTTGTATTTTCATCAGACCAGCATCATGCATTTTGCTTCAGTGCCTATAAGAAGGCCTCAGGGACTTACTAACCTTTATGGGAAAAGTCTTTTATAACTTATTACCTGTTCTGGAGGACTAAGAGGCTTTTTTTAGCTTCCTGTAAAATTTAATAGAGGATAGAAATGCTATAAAATTCTACAGGAGATGTGACAGGAGAAAGACAATTCTCATTCAGTTCCCTAGATATAACTTTTACAGTATACTTTCCCTATATCACAGAATCGCAGAATCAATTAGGTTGGAAAAGACCTCTGAGATCATCGAGTCCAACCTATGGCTGAACACAACCTTGTCAACTACACCATGACACTAAATGTCACATACAGGCTTTCCTTAAACCCCTCCAGGGACAGTGATTTCAGCCCCTCTCTGGGCCACCCATTCCACTTTTAAGTGTAATTTCCAACTCATTGATATTTTTTCCCTTTTCAGTTTTGTTGATTTGAGTTTTATATGGCTGATGTATATGTAATAACTTATATTTTTTCAAATATACAGATAATAATTATATTATGTGCTTCTTAATGCATTAGATTCCTAAAAAAACCCACCAGATATTACTGTAGAAGTTAAGAATAATATGTAAATATTCCACATTTTTTAGATTCAGTCATTTTTGTACATTGATTTCTTCTAAAATTTTTAGAGAAAAATTAAGCTCCCACAGCTGGTTACTGGTACTCACTCTTTTTTTAAGTGCAGTCTTAATAAGCTGATTCTGCACCTTTTTGAGATAATGTTTTAATGGGAAACCCACTTTATTGGAAACCCATAGTTCTAACTTGTTATTAAACAATTCAATTGATTTCAATCCAAACAAGTCAGATGAATGTAACTTGTCAAGTAAAGCCACGGAAAAGCATGTTCATAAGAGAATCCATGTTTTTCTCATGCACACCTGTTGAAGACAAATATTTTCTAGCATAAATTCAAGAGAATTAGGAAAGAAATGGCAGTAGGCTGTTTCTAAAATGTTTTAAGAAGTTTAAACTGAATTTCTTACCATCACAAAAGTTAAAGGTGAAAATATGCATACATTTTGCCATAAATGATCACCAATTATTTTTGTAAATGGCATTTTATGTTATAAAAGTATTGTCATTTCATTTAGAATTGGAATTCAGGTTAAATTAAGATATGCATGCTGTGAGGCATACTAGGCTAATCATGTCAAGGTCATTCTGTGTGAAGCTGGAGAATAGGATCTCAAAGGGACTGCATTTGCTTTGGGGCAGGTATTTTCTGTAGTGCAGTCCCTAAGTCTTGCTTCCCTATGCACATTCTCCTTAGACCAAGACTGCATAACCCAGATAGTTATTGACGATGTTGTACTAGGCACTTCAATTTTTTAAAAAATAAACTCAGAATACAAAAGTATCTGTAGTTCTTTGCAGTAGCAGTATGTTTAGGGAATTGTTGATAAGTACATTGGCCCTGTAGCTCAAGACTGTCATTAATGATGAAAGACTAGAAAGGGAGCTTTCTGCAGCTTATCTGATAAGCTTGGCAGTAAAGCCTGGAGTTCCTTACCTTAAACAATATGAGGAATACTGGCTCTGCTTTTTTAAAAAAAAATTAATTCATTTTTGAGCAAATTGCCAGCCCTCAAAGATAAAAAAACGAAAACACAAAGAACCAAATTCAGGACAGATATTCAAGCTTGTCCATTTTAACATTAACCAACCTGAGCTGACAGACAAAAATGAGATCAAAGCAAGAGTAGTATCTTAAAGACTGCTTTCAGAGATATTTATTAGGATTAAAGTGTTTGGGTAAGCCAGTATTTTTTATTTTCTTAAAAGCCACTCTACATCTTCAAAAGCTGTGTCCTGACAGTACTTAAGGGGGCTCAAAAGATAGTTGGAGAGAGTCTTCTTACAGGTGTCTCTAAAGAGAGGAAAAGGGGAAACAGTTTTAT
>NW_008237420.1:93925-107671 GCF_000691975.1 Corvus brachyrhynchos
TGTGGATACAATATTGCTGCTAGCAAGAATTTCTCTTGCTTCTTTCCAGTCCGTGAGATACTTTTCTCTCTCATGGACGATATTAGCAGAGTTCTATAAACTATGAACACCTGCGACCTTGCAGAGCTTTGTTTATGGTACAGTAGAAAAATATTTTGACATTGGATGTTTTGGGATTTTAGCCAGTCACCCCAAGGGGTGGCTGATCCTTTGACCAATTAGACTATGAAGAAAAAAGTCTATAAAAGAGTTTGTAAAATAATTAAATAAATCAATCTTGCTGCACAATTCCTGCCTGTTGGATCTCTCCTCTCCTCCCTACCACTGCAGGATACTGTAATAAAAGAGGGTAAACTTAGATTGGACATAAGGAATAGGTTTTTTACAGTGAGGGACATGAGGCACTGGAACAGGTTGCCCAGAGAAGTTGTGGATGCTCCATCCCTGGAAGTGTTCAATGCCAGGTTGGATGGTGCCTAAGCAACCTGATCTAGTGGAAGGTGTCCCTGCCCACAGCAAGGGGGTTGGTACTTGATGATATTTAAGGTCCCTTCCAATGCAAACCATTCTGTGATTATATGTGTCTATTAGCTAATGGTGAGAAAATGTTTTGTTATGTGAAAGATTCTGAGCACAAAGTTCAATAAATAATGTGACTTATACTTTTGTAACTTATACTCCTGATAAGGCCCAACATACTCTATAGTGTACACACACTCCCACTTATTTCACCACTGAGTTGCACAGATACGTGGCTGGAAACTCAGGAGTAACATTACAGCCCACAACACTAAAAGATGAAAGTTCCCATTGCCAGCTAACTTGAGCGGCAGCAGCTATTAAATTCTGTAATTTTGATTTTTCTACTGGTCAAGCAAAATTGAAATACAATAATCAAAGTTTAATTACAAAAGGAGATATTCCCAAAATGTATTAAGGCTGAGAATACAGATAGCAAATATTTTTAGGTAAATTAAACAAAAAAATCCAAACCCAAATAATCCCCAAAGAAACAAATCCCTTTCACATGGAACAATGTGTATTTCAGTTGTGTGTTTTCTCATATGTCATACAGAAAATGTAGCATGACAAAAGTCTGTATGGTGGCAATAAACTTTTAATGACTACTAAAATTTTATTTTATTTAAAGTAGCTAAGTCCTGTAAATTTAAGTTTCATTTCTATAAAACATCAAATGATGAATGCAGAATTTATATACAATCTGATCCTGAATATACCCTAAATAATACTGTTATGTCATGTCTAAGATCCTTACTGGGATAAAACCCAAACCACACCCATTTCCATTAAATAGAAAAAATCATTCTCCCAAAAGTACAGTTTTCTAAAAGCAGAATTATTAAAAGGAGTAAACAGTAGGCAGATTGCGAAATAACTATAAGACCACACAGATGTACAGATGTATAACTAGAATACTAAATTTTATAAGCAGAGTTTGTGGAGTCATTTTGTTGGATTTGAGTCAGGAAGAGCCATTTCAGTGCATTCAAGAGACAGGAAGAGAAACCCCCATCAACCGAAAGGCTAGCAGAAAGTTTTCTTCAGGGAAAATGTATCCACTTCTCATGTCTCCCATTTTAGTATTTAGTTTAATGCACATCATGTATTTGGCTTCTGTCTGTGTTTTTCTTGCCCAGCATAATTTTTGCAACAGATTTGCCCTGAAGCATTAACTACCCTTGATAGTTTTCTATCTTGCTGTGTGATTACTTGCTTAGCATAATGACTTTTCTGCTTTTTTAAATTAGGATGGTGTCACAGGAACTACTGTCGAAAAAGTTGACTTTAATGCAATATGATAATATCAGCAATGGTAAGAACATCTAGAATGTTAATGTAACTACAATTCAGGTGTCCTGAGTAACCTTTCAGAATTCCCATGCTTTATTTTGTGCAGTAAATTTTGAGAAGGCATTTTAAAAAATTCAGATCTGTAATAAAAAAATAGCAAAACACAGATGAACAAAATTTCCCAACAGAAAATTTTATTCTCTTTAGAAAGAATTGTACAAAACCCCCCAATATTTCATTACAAAATGCTAATTTATCTATGCTCTTCTAATGCTAACCTGACTTGCTATATCAAATTATGATTATCTTCACTCGTAAACTGTATACTAATATACATTATATTTCAGCAACATAATTTCTCCTGTAGTCTTCATTATTCTTATAATTTATGCATTATCTTATACATTTTAAAATGAAAATTATTTTATATTAACAGAATACATTTTTTCAAGAAACTCCTGAGATTAGGTCACTTGCTTTATTTATTTGCAAATTTTTAAGATTTTACTTTTAGCTCAAATACATGATGCATCAGTTTTATTAACTGGAATTTGAAGTGACCAAAATTCAAATTGCTGACCATTTATAATGTGACCTTGTAGCACAGTAATATTGAACATTGCTCTACTACTGCTTTGATTGAGTTTATTCATGTACTAAAACTGTGAAAGAATTCTGGAGCATGGATAATTTTTGAATCAATAACTACATTTGACAGTAATGAAATTTTAGGTTTTTACTGCTCTAGGCAGTGAAAAGTTTAAGCAACATTGCAGAAAAAATAAACCAGCATAATACTTATATTATTTTCTTTTTCATTGATTCATATTAAAAAGAATGTGGTGAGGAAGCTACTGAAGGACAGAAAGACAGTCTTTTCTTTAACAAATACTGAGCAGTTAAACTGCATAATCCCACTTAATGTTTTGAGTAACTCTCCATATAAATTCAGAGATTAACTGAGAAACTAATGAATTTATGAATATTTTTGTTTTATTCTCTTGTCAGTAGAAAATATTTCCTCAGCATATGCTACACAAATACAGAAAGAGTGCTTCTTATAAACAAGCCACTGAAATTTAGTTCTTTTGCATAATAGAGCTGGATTAGTTCTGTTCTGCTTAGTCTCCAGGCTCAGGGAAATGCAAATGCACATGTGGGTGTCTAGCTCATAAACTATACTTAATTGTATTTAAGAGGTCATATAAGTGTTATGTTAAAATTTCATCAGCTTTCACCATTTAATACCACATTATGCATATAAATGCTGATACTCTCATGTTTTTCCTATATCAGAAAGAATCCAAACGTTTGTATACATTAATGACAATATTTCAGTGTTAAACTGGTTAATGTAGTTCAGCTTTATAGAAATTATCCCTAACTTTCAAGTACACTGAATGTTTAATATGATAATTATAAGGCCTTGAAAGAAGTTTGGAATAGCCTATGATCTCAAAGAAAAATAAAATCCACTTTTAAAATAACTAACCTGAACAAGGTTTTTACACTTACTAAGGATAATGAAGTTCTGGGTATATACTATCTACTGTATTAATTATGCAAAATTTTATGGTTTCTTTTCAAAAGGTTATTAAACTGGAATATAATTAAAAATATAATAGCTGAGAAAAAATGCAAATGTTTCTGGAAGTATGAGATTAGTAACTCTGGCATGAATTAACCTATATTTTTTCACATACAGCTTTGCCACTGCATTTCTGATCTACAAGATCCCTTCTATTCAACACTTGTGTCTCAGCCAATTAATGAGTGGTAACTGTGTCATGTTTGTGAACAGATTCAAATAGTTATTTCAGGTATTAAGCAAATATTGTCTAGCTTTAAATTATTGAAAGTTTCAACCAGAAATCCTGAGGTAATCACAGTGTTCTTGGGGTTTCTCTCTCTCTTTTCGTCAGCAAAAAAACAGAGCTAGTTGAATGCTGTTTGTTATATTTTTCTTGTGTCTGGATGATTTATACAAATATATTCCTGTATTTTCCTTATCATCCTTTCTGCTAACTAATTTGAATATTTCTCTTTAATTTTTCATTATATAAATCTTAGTGAAGAAATATGGGTGCTTTAAGGCTTTTATACACCTCATAAAAATCCTTCAATTATTTTTCACAGTGTAACATCCAGAAATCTCCAGCATACCCTGCGGCTGGATTGGCATTTCAGTACATCCTGCTCTAGGCAGATTGGACTTGTTGGCCTCATTTCATTTGCAAGGAAAATATGCTCCAATTATCTCCATGAAGAGACCTGCTAGAACATATTTTTTTATTTCCTCCCTCTGGAAGGAAATTTGCATGTGCAGTGGAGTGGTGAGCTAACACAGTTCCCACAACCTGGAGCTGAGACTGAAGAAAAATACACTTTGTGCCAGCATCGAAGGATGCACTGCAGGGCATCTTCAACTCATAGGCATAGCTTTTTACTCCATAATATATATTGGACAGTTGCATGTCACCATCCTGCCACATTTTTTCACGTCAGATCTCATGGGTTATAACACTACTAATAAATTAATTGAGTTCGGGTTATGAGGTAAACAGATATGAATTAACAAAACTCACAAAACCCCCAAAACAGAGAAAAAAAAAAGTCCCTAAAATTGAATTCTCTTATTTTTCAAGGCATGTAAATATCTAGAATTAATTACCTTTGGTCAATGTTAATGCTCAAATGATGATTTAGAATCTTCGGAGAGAAAACCATCTAGCACAGGCTGAATTGTTCAAAAGATCATTGCAGCAATTTAACAGTAGAGTTGATTGAATTCCAGTGCCAAGGTACTTTCCCTGTTTATGTATCATTTTGCAACAGAAGCATAGCTACTACATATTTTTATATGTAGTATAATATGGAATGCTGAGCTCAGAAAGAGCTGGAAAATAACATAAATTAACAAGATTTCTCACACTTCTGTTTGTGAGCCAGTTTGTTAACTTACGATTCTGGCCCAGCACGACACCTGTCCAGCAGTCTGGTGGAGAGGACACAGAAGAGGCAGAGCACAAGCAGGAAAATACATGTCAGGAGGACTTGTCCCCTGCCCAGAATTTCTTTCTGAGCAATTCACAGTCTATTGATACCAATTTAATTTTGTAACTTCTTAAAACACAGAAAAATAAATAAGCTTGTTTGGGTATTTCCCCATTTTTGTAGGCGGTTTACGTGAATGGAGATATTTAATTCACCAAATTAGTGTATCTAATAGGCCACACAAGTGCAAATAGAATTATCCATATATTAGTATAATTCAAATAATTTGCAATTCAACTGAGACATTGTAGACCTTTGACAATTAATTGTTGAAAGAATTAATCCCTGAGCAACTTATAAACAGTTTCACCTCATATAGACACAGAGAGTTTAGAGCACATTTACAGAAGACTCCTGGACAACTGCCTTTTTTAGTAATGCTTATTAATTGCTGTGGTAGTCAGGATAAATTAGGCCTGATTAACAGAGCTGCTACCTTAAGCCCATGAACTTTATCAGCTGTTTCTCTAAGTAGTCAGTAGATGGCCAACCTCTCGGTCTGAATGAGAGAATGAACCTTGAATGTAGGAAATGGACAGCCAAACTACACAAGCCAATCATCAAAAATGGCAGCAGGTCCAGAAGAATTTTTTTTTGACTGCCCAAACAGCAACACCAAGTCAGACACCACCGCCTCCTGTTCTTTTGCTCTGTACTGCTGTAAAAAGTCTAACTCCATTTTCTGTATTACCAGACATTGGAGCCCTGAAGGAAGAAAGTAGCTTTTTCCTTCGATTTCCCACTCCTTAATTCCTCTCCTCCAGGATAAACAAACCGCAACCTCAACACGTTTTCTGTTCTGTATTTATTCAGTTCACCTTCAGTTGAACTTATGCATATAAAGAAACATATAAATGAGAAATTCAATCGGAGATTCCCGTCTCAGAAGGGAGAACTGGGGATCATCTGAGTTAATTTTCATAGTTGTTGATACAGTGCTGTGGTTTTGGATGTAGTATGAGAATAATTTTGATAATACAATGTTTTAGTTATTACTGAGCAGGGCTTACCCTATGATGAGGACTTTTCTGTTTCCCAAGCTCTGGCAGCGAGGAGTTTCACAGGAAGATGGGAAGAAGCACAAACAGGGCAGCTGACCTGAACTGGCCAGAGGGATATTCCATGCTATAGAAAGTCATGCTTAATCTATAAACTGGGGGAAGCTGGTTATGAGACAGGAGAAAGAACGTGTTTCTACAACCTTTCAAAATAGATGTAAAACCTGTCTCATGATATTGCCTGAAAATTCCTGTGTGGTTGATTACCTATGACAAACTATCCACTCAGTAACTTTTTCAACAATAGACCTAACTAATTTATGTTTAAAACACTTGAAAAGTAGTCCCATAAAAATTCCTTCTTTCCAAATATGTTATTAAATAACTTTTCAGACAGTTAGTTTTGTGAAGAAACTTATTCTTGGATTCTATTTTTAGTGAATTGTCACTCTAGTATATCAAGCTTGCTCAGTCTAATGCTCTGCTGTTCTCCACTTAGTCTATGTAAGAATCATTCAAAAGGTTTCTAAAATTTACAGTCAAAAAGTTTCAAGCTTTTTCAACCTAACCCAACTACTGTGATTTTTGAAGTTAAACTTTGCATCTTAATCCTTTATACAGACTGTTTAATAATTTATGGGAGAATTTCAAGTGATTTTCCAAAGATTTTTTTTCCTTTGGAGAGAAAGGAAGAAAGAGAAAAAGTGCTTCCACAGTGATCTTGTATAGCATGGAATTAGGGATTAAAGCTCTTTTAATATTTTAATGACCTAACAAAAAAAAAATGCATGTTGCCCTATTATTCTGAAAGACATGTAATTAGAAATAATGTTAAAAAGGTAGTTTTAAATCATACAAATAAACCACCTCTAGATGTGAGAATTTCCTCCTTCCCTGCAGTTGCTTAAACTGGTAATTATCTGGAAAAAAAAAGTTGGTGTAATCTTATTACTATTCAATAAAGTTTTAGCTGAGGGAAAGATAATGGTATACACTACTGTGAGAAATTATATCTGATCCAATGAGCCTGAACTTCTGTTGTATAGAAACCTAATTCATTTGCAAAATGTTATGCAGAAATAAGGGAATATGGAGGAAATCAGGTATTTCATCCCACAGAGTTCTTCCCACTAGGGGGAGATGAAACTGCATCTCATATCAAACACTGCGATCATATTAAAATACTTTATTTAGTAATGTACCACTACTTTCCCTGCTCTGCTTTGGAATTGGCAAGACTTGATCTTTAATGTCCATATACTATCTCCCTTTAACAAATATTTTGCCTCCTATTAGGCAAGAGATAGTCAGCAGAAAATAGTCAATATTTATATATATATAGTCAACATACACATATATATATATACTCAGTATTGTGGAATGCCAATGACATTATATCAAGCAGTAGCACCAAATACTTTTTCTTATTTAACATCCTCCATGTTCATGATTCTTATAAATATGGACAGATTTTTAAGGAAAGTATTGTTATTACCAATACATAAGTCACTTTTAATAGTTCAGGTTATGCAGCATACAGCCACTTCTACACATTCATTTGTGTGAAAGTAAGAAACAATTTTATTGCACAGATTTAGAACAATTCAGAGTATTTATGAACATTGTAGAGTACTGTTTTTTTAACTTTTTAGTTTGTTTTCTAAAAGAAGGTACTAGCTCTGAGTGCCAGACTACTTTTGTAGGCAGAGAGGAAACATTATTACCTTGTTTCTCATGTACAACATTTTTTTTTATTCTGCTTTGGCTACTTTTACAAGTTGGGTCTAGTAAGTATGCTTGTAAAATATTCTGTCTTCCCCCTCCAGCCCTTTCCTTCTTCTTCCCCTCAGATTTTGTTGCTGGTCATGACACCATATGGTCTGGGATACCCATTTGGTCAGTTTGGGTCAGCTGTCCCAGCTATGTCCCCTTCCAACTTCTTGTGCTCCTCCAGCCTTCTCGCTGGTGGAGTGGGGTGACGTGAGGAGCAGAGAAGGCCTTGACTCTGTGTAAGCACTGCTCAGCAATCTTGAAAACATCTGTTTTCAACACTCTTTCCTGCAAAAACTCAAAGCACAACTCCATACAAGCTGCTATGAAAAAGTTTAACAATGGCTGCCAAAACTGGTACAATCTTCACTCCTTATTCCATACTGATTATGTCATGCTCTGGTCCCACACTAATAAATGCCCATTAGGTACGACCCCTTTCTTGTCCTTTGATATATTTACAGAGATACCATTCCTTTAGTCTGCAGACCAGAGCTACAAAATATCCTGGGAGTTCATTCAGCCCATGCCTCTGGACTCCATATGTTATGGTGGTCACTCAGGACAGAAGAGGTGGTGTATTGTGTGGAGCTACTGGGTGCCAAAACCAGCTCAGCTCAGGTCACCACTGCACTTACGTTGTCTGTCTATGTACAGCACTTTCTCTAGGATAAGAAAAAAAATTGCATTCATCGTTTACTTCCTTTAAGTATTTCTTAAACTAAAAGGAAGACAGACTCCACGCTGTTTTTTCTAGGATTGCTTCTATCAGACAGCTACTTGTTTACAGATAGGCCTTCAAACCTGTGAATTGAATGGTATAAATTGTTTATTTAGTTTTCTCATTATATTCTTTAAAACTTTGTGAAACTATTTGGCCTCTTTTATCTCTTTTTATTTCCTTCAATATTCTAGAATTCAACAAATTTTTTAAACTGCAAGTGCTTATGGTTCCCAGTTTTTAAAAAAAGTACTTTCTTTTTCTGTATTTAATGACTTTAAGAATGCAAAGTAATTTGTTTTTTCACAAAAATGCATGTTACAGGAAATATTGCCAAGGCTTAAAAGCAGTTCTGTTCATATAGCTTCTAGCAAAAATAACTGATTTAAGGAAAGTGTAATCATCTAAAGACATTAAAAAAATCTTGATCATAGTCAGGAATAAATATTTTAATTCTTTTTATTCCTAAAATACATAGATTGTAGGTTGTTACAAGTATCCACTCATGGGCACTTGAAACAGAAAGACATACAGAATTTAATCAAGCTTCCTGACTTTTGAGAAACACTTTAATCCTTTTTTTCTTTCCATGTAATCAGTGTTCATCTTCAGAATTAAATCCATTATACTCTTCCATTGCTAATCTTGGCAGCAGTATTTAACTCCTGATATTCATTAATTCTTCAATCAATATGTTTTATTCACACAGACATTTAATTACTGGATATCTGATAGCTTGGATGTGTTTGTGCTTGTGTGTCTGTGAGTACATGCCAGTGTGCATAAAGTGAACATATTAAGATTATGTAATATAAAAATAACAATGGGAGTAATTTTAAAAAATATCAGCCAGAAGGTCAAGCTCTAGAAATAATTTCCAGAGCAGATTAAAGTATAGTAGGATTTGACTACCTCTGGGAAACACTAAAACCTTCCTGCTTTGAAAAAGTGGTTTCACTCTAATCAGAGCAACAGTCACAGCCTACAGACTACTGATTCCCCCCAAATGTTCAAAACTGCAGATCAATCTATTTATAGGCTTTAAAAAAAAAAAAGACAAAATCCAAACCCATAGCATAACCATGACTGTAGCACACATACATTTTCTGGAAACAGAGTACACCCTCATCTTGAAAACCCACTCAGGACCTGGAAATCACCAGTATTTATTACATAGGAGAAGCAAGTATTGAGTAGCAAAAAAGAAAAATAAACAAAAACAAGCAGATAGCCTTGCTTTTGGAGCTGGATTACTCATGTGTAAATTAAGCACATACATAAATGAGAGTTTTCAGGTCTAGGGCCCTAGGCTACCATTTGTGATGTCTGATTTGCAAGAAAATGATTTTCTTCATTGTGCCAATTACTTTTTGCTCAACTTACAATAGCTTCCAAATAGATCATTAGCCAAATAGCAATTACCTTGGGCAAAGAACACCTCTTAACAATGCCCAAATTATTTGGTTCATGGAAGCAGTGCTACTTCTGAAATTAAATTGCAGCTAAAAAAGACAGTTTTAACAAGAGGCTTACAATTTTAAATAATTTCAAATGCAATTTTTTTCAAGAGTAATATTTAGTTCCAGGCATATTATAATTTCAGTATTAGCAAAATGAGATTTACATTAGTACTGAATCATTTGTTTTGGAAAAATCTGCTATCCTGTAAACTGAATGTACCAGCTGCTGGCTACCTGCAGTTTTGTTTAAATAAGACCATTAATTATAAAACAAGGCAAGTGCTAAAAATTCATAATCTTAATCTAAAAAAGGAATAATCAATAGAACTCTTGACTATACACCTGCCATATTCATCTAAATTTATGAATGTTTTACCATTCAAATGTGGGCATTTATTACATACAATAATGCTACAAGTCCAAATAACCACAAATGCTACTAAAGAATGAGTAGCAAAATTTAAAGTGTAAGATTATAAATTAATATATGACTTGCAGAGGAATAGAAATTTTTCTGTAGTCCTTATTAACACCAGGACAAGTTCTTTTTGCCTTAAAACTACAGATACTTTTCTGCTGAATACAGAAAAGACTAAAATTAAACAAAACTTTTCATAAACAGAGCCAGGAGTAAAATATGACATCACTTTGATTCCTTTATTTTATTTTGCAAGCATACCAAAGAATGTGAATTTGTTTCTAAGGAGCCACTGTCAGTAGACCTTCCAAACCATTGACCTTAGGGCCTATAGGAGAAGTGAAAAAGCCGTTCCCTTTGCTTTAGGAAAATGGATGCTCAACAAACTCATAAACTGGTCATCTGTTAATACAAAATTAAGACGGAAAATCACACTTCTAACTTTACCTCAGTCACTTGGGTTCTTTGGGAGACATTCCAGAAAACAAATTCCTAAACTTCATTTTTCCTAGGCTATTCTGGAAGCCAAGAATATGTTCTTTCTAAAATTATTATCAGCCTGAGTCTCTGAGTAGTTCCTGACCCTTCTGCCCTGGCAGATTATGGGATGAGATTATGAAGTGGCACCCTCAAGCAGGGGGAAAAAGAATATGCATTCTCCTGAGGACTTGTCTGCCTGCAATACTTGAAGTACAAGGCAATAGCAGAAGCCTCTGCCAACCCATCCCTTCAGGCCTGTGGAGGGAGTGCTTGTCTCGAAGAGAGGGAAGGAGGGAGGTTGTGAATCATGGGAAGACAGACTTCACTATCTGACTGTGGTACATTGAGACTCAGATTTCATTTATTCATATCTGGAGGAAAAGGCATTTAGGATTTACCGTAATGATGTTTTGAATACATGTCTTCAATGTTGTGCAATTATCACACATAATATTTAAAATTTTAGTAGAATCTGGGTCAAAAAAGGGTGTCAGAATAGGGTTTCTTGATTCTTTTTTTTTTTGCTGTTCTATTGATTTCCAAAAGATCAAACATTCAAACTTGCTGATTAAAATACCAGTCAATGTTTATTTTATGTCTTATCTTGCTTTATGAGTTCACGTAGAGGAAAACAGCTCATGTTTGCTTTTGGTTATTATGATGGTTCTGATGTCAGCAGACCTCTGCAAAAAAAAAAAAAATCTTTACTATTTTTTTTACTTGAACAAACAAATAAGCATCAAAAATTGAATCAAAATGCAGACCTGTTTTGAGGCCATTTTTATTTCAAGTCATTACATTTGGCAAGTTGCAACTGACTGAAAACATGTCATGACTCTAAATATATATAAGCACTATTGAATGATAGATTTATTAAAGAAAGTCTAGCATGATAATTTTTAAATGAACACCTTTTGTCCCAACAGATTTTTTTTTAAGAACTGGAACTAATAGAATCTTTTGGCATAAAGCTTATGATATTCTTAATAAAGTAATTGAAAAGATTAGTGGGGTGAATAAATTAATGATGTGAATTCTCTTATCAATAGTAAAATTTGAACAGCAAAATTTAGGTGTTGCACTGCAAATACATCTTTGTGCTCAGTGTAGTCCAATTCAGTTAGTATAGTACTCAAGGGGAATATCACTACTGAATTAACTTGTCTTTTCATAAAAAATTGGCTATATATGAAAAATCACCTTTTAAGCGGTGCTGTTGATTCCTCCTCAGGTCTTTTCACAAGTGCTTTTCACTACTCTCTGCCTACCTATATGGTACTTATAATACTATAATTAACATATGGTAACCTAAAAAAAAAAAAGTAGAATCTATAAGACAGTTATATTCCCTTTGTTTAATTTCCTTTGGTGTAATCGGTTGAAATGAAGTATCAAAGGAATACAGGATGTTTTTCACCTAGTAAAGAAGCCATACAAGAAAAAAATGTGGAGGCAAAAGTACTAAGTTGATATTTTGATAAAAATAACACTTGTTGCATTGAAGATCTGTCTTCTGAGTCATTTTATTATTATTTTGAACAGTATCACAGAGCAGTATTTTCATTAAAAATGGTGTTCTGGACAACATTGGGTTTTTTGAACTTGCTTGAGAGTTGGTGTCAGAAATCTTCTGACCCCAGCTGCACTAACCATCTGCCAATATTATGTTCAGTGATAGCTTGCTGCAGCACAAACATCCACTTCTGTACTGCTCACAGAAAACCAGCAAGAGTGGGGACTTGCTGTGTTATCTAGAGCAGATGACTGGTGGCACCATGCCTAGGGGTAGTGATTTCTTCCTGTTTCCCCTTCCCCCCGTCATATTTTTTATCTTATCTATCCTTACCTCTTCCTTTAAAATATATTCTACATATTTTCACATTTTTTTTAAATCTTATGCTTCAGGTGGTAGACCACAAAGTTCTAAATCTTCCTCTTTGATCCAAGTCTGATGGAGCACTATTCTCTTGCTGTCTCCTTATGTTCTATGAGACCTTTTGTGACAAATTCACCTTATAATAAGTAGTAGGAAAGGATTTGAAGCATGATTCTAAGGGCAAAAATAGTACAGTAAGATTTTGTTTCTGCTTGATGCCATGAAAATAATTTGGGGAGTTTCTTCATGTTCAGAAGACTGTTACCTCTCTCATACATAGATAAATATCTGCCACAAACTAGCTCATGCTGTGAGCCTGCCTGTATTATCTGCCTGGATCCTTCTAGCCTGGATATTTGCTTTTTCTGACTCCTCTCCCTGAATTACAAATTTATAAAGCTGTCTTTATGTTTGTCTCATTTCATAAAGCTCATGGTTTTGGCCGTTATCTGACCTCTTGTCATGTGCTTAAAGGTTGTCAGGAGAAATGCGAGGGATTACACGCTGGTAGAGACCCAGTTTCTGGACCTTTGGTGAAGAATACACTGACACTGTCCGTGCCATAATTATGCTTCCCCTGATGGGGGAGAATTTTAGAGTCTTTGCCAGGAGTCTGAGAGACGAATGGGACCTTCAGCCTTCTCTGCTTTCAGATAGTCGTTTATTAAGTCTTATCAGAGAAATAGGGCCACTTAACGTGATCCAGAAATAGCACAGAGCAGAGAATGCAGGAGAACGACAAATTATCAAGACTTACACAGTGTTTTAAAGGTAAATCACCCAATGAAAACTTAAAATGAAAGATATTTTTGCTCTTCCACCAATGTATAAGAAATCATTTTGTCACGTTGTCTTGGGGTGACCTTATGACGTATATCCCATATCGCTGCCTATGCCCAGAAATTAATTCCTGTGCCTTTCTATGCCTCTAAACTGAGCCTGAGAGGGGGAAGGAAAAAACTGAGCAAAACTTTCTCAAAGCAGTTTGCAGCTTGTTCAAGGTCACACGCAGATAGCAATTGGTTTTCCCAGCTGGGGCAGGGGAGCGAGGAAGCACCTGGCTTGCTGTTCCCAGGACAGTTTTTTTTGGCCAGTGGTTCAGCTGCTTTGCTCTCCGGAGAGAGACTGAGAGTTGAATTTTTCCTTCCCTGGAATTT
>NW_008237420.1:107864-154887 GCF_000691975.1 Corvus brachyrhynchos
AAAACCAAACCAAACCAAACAACTAAATTTGGCCAAACTGGAACACACGTAGACAGGAATCACGGAATTCTTTATCCAATCATCCCAAACTACTTCTACTGCAGAACATGGAGTAGTAGAAGAAGAAGAAGAAGGTCTGGAGAACAACAACAATCCTCCATTTTGAAGTTTTTTGCTTTTATCTATTTACTATATTAACAAACCCAAATCTTCTAAATTTTTCACCCTGTGACAATCTTACATAATATTCTATCACCTAGTTCACACCAGTGTAGATTCTAATTGTTCCCAGAGGGTAGGCAATTTTCTCCAAGGAGGAAGGTCAAAACCAGTGTTTTCCAGGGGGGTAGAACCCTTCAAAACAGGCAGAGAAATATTCTCTGCACTCTGGGTTCCTACGGTATGCCTTCTTCCAGCATGTCACCCCTGACTGCAGAAAGCTTCCGTGACTGCATTGTTTCTTCTTAGCTGTTTTTTTTAGCAATTGATCAGTATAAACACAACCTGCTTAAAAACTACAACCTAGAATGGAAAGGGGGCAGTGAATTAATGCTATAAGGAAGATGATAAGGTAAGAAAAGGTACTCGGCAGGCAGGCAGTGAATATCAAACTTAGCATATGAACTGTGATCAGATTCAGGAACATAACAGGCAACTCTATTAGACTCTTTATGTCTGGGTCTGGTACACAGGCACAAAGTACACCTAATAGACAGACATTTAGGTCTTTTGCCAGAAAAACTTCTGCCTGCCTTCTCTCTTGAGCAGCTATATAATATGACCTATTCGTGCTGTATTTGCCACTTGAGACTATGATAATCAAAAAAGATAAAAGTCTGTATAGGCTGAGCAGGGGGACCATATGGGTGTGGGAAGCAAATGGCTGACTTACCATGCTAGGTGCCATCTGAACACAGTTAATTATTTCCTGAATATTTTTCAGATATTTTTGTAGTTAATTTCTGTCTCTTGAAAAAAATATTTTGATTCCCAGATGTTTGGGTTACTGTAGATAAGAAATACGTGCTGAAATATGTGTGCAGGGTTCTAACACAAGTGCTCATTTAATACGTGTCAACAAACAAAACTGTTGATTTCCTCGTTTAGTTTTGCCTCTGATTCACGAGTTCTTTTACTCAGAGTTTGGATTAAAAGGCAGAAGACGCCAGGCTGTTCTTCAGACTTAGATGTTTATTATTTTCTTATCTATAGCACAGCTGCACAGGATGTGCCTCTTAGTTAACAAGGTGGAAAAATGGCTCCGAGTTCTAACTTCCAAGGTCTTTTAAGGTCCAAAATCACCCAATTATGGAATGCCAAGTAATTTATTTTTACTTATAATCCAATAACTAACTATCCATGATCCGCACTGTGGGTTTTTTGACCCAATACCAGAACAGCCAGATTTGTGAAGAAGGAGAAAAGAAGAAAAATCCACAGCCAATAGCCTCCATATTGTTACGTATATCCCAGAAACCTAAATTATGTACATCTCTACATATTCCACCCAGTGATACAATTTTAATTACACAGAAACAACCTCAGTGTTATCACACAATTTGGGAAGCCTTTCCCAAGGCCTCAGATCAAATGCAGTGTGCTTTTGAAGATCATTGCCTGTCAACACTGAAAGATTGAAATTCTCAGAACTCAGGGTTCAAACACAAAACTTTCAGAACAATAATTAGTTCAGTCAATACAACTATTTCTGGCTTTTAAATCCACATTTGCAATTCACTTACATTCCTAAGGAGGTTGGATGTTAATTAGCTATTGTTAGACCTCAGACTGGTAAATTCTGCATAATCTGAAGTGTTTACTACATATAAACACAGGTTGTGTGTCAATTACTGTTGTAAGAATTTAATAGCCAGTAGCAAAGTAATATGAAGAGTATGTTGAAATTAGAAATTGTAAGAAGAAACATTCTATCACAAAAATACGATTTCATGTGGATTACACTTTGTCTTTTCTTCAGGTTTCAGAGTTTGTATGCTGCTTTAAAAGCTAGGTAAGAATTATATGATGCACAACTATCTTGATTTCAGAAGAAGCAAGAGAAGAAAATACAAAAATTAGCAGTCATGGAGTTGAGACATTGATGGCTGCACAAAAAAGACACCCTTCCCTCCCCCCAAAAAAATATCATATCAGTAGATAGTTAATACATGATTTCACAAGCTATGTTGGTATTTATACTGGTTTATCTACATTAGAAATTATTTACAAAAAGAGGAGATAAATATATCTAAATGTACCTTAAATATATTTGTAACGTTTGTAATGTTTGTGCTTCCTTTGTTAGTTTGATGAGCACACTGTAGTCTTTGTTATTTTTTTTTAAGGCAACCAAGTAACTTTATAACTAACAAAATAAATAATACAGAAATTAAAAAGTTCATTTAATTTACAATGAAGATATGAAATCCATTAGCAGTTAAGATAACTGTGTATATTGCTTGGACAAGGCTAGCAACTCTAAGACAAACAACTTCAAAATAATATGCCAGGAATTTGTTCTGAACATTATAAACTTTTATATCTATCAGGCTATGTTCAGGATATTGAGGTACGAGTTTTTGTTTGTCATTTTGTCTGTTTGTTTGTGTCCTTTTCTTCCTAGAAGGTTTGGCTATGAGGCAAAAAGAAAGAAAATTGCATAATGAATAGATGTGCTTAGTCCACTGGGAGGAAAAATCATCTCTGTTATGTTTAATAAGATATGCATCATACAAGTATATTGGGTTACAAAGACATTTTTCTAAAAGAATGTTTGAATTCTTACTACTTTTTAAAATAAATTTTCAGTTTCAAGTATATACTGTTAATGTTGTATGAGAAGCAAATTTATTTTTTCTTATGGTGACACTGCCTTCATTATTTTATTCTCCCCCCTTCTTTTTATTGGTGTCTGAAATTAGGGCTGTTAATTAGAATTTGGTAAGAAAAAAAAAATTTTAAAGACAATTCCCTAAGGAAGAAAACTAACTTCTGAAAAAGATATACACAAACATGCTATAGCTTAAGGCTTGTTAAGATTTCAACCAACCCTGATGTACCTCACTAAGATGATGTGTGCCTACTTTTCCTGCTCTGACATTGTATATTAAGAAACAATAATTAAAAAGAAAAAGTTGTTGGGGTTTTAGGAGTCATCCTGTTTTCTTTTTCTCTTAAAGAATTTTCCCCATACATGTTGCCAGGGCAACAAAATACTGGGTGCTTAAGAAAAACAAAAGACCTGGCTACAGAAGCAGGGGTCCAACTGGCTACTCTCTTTCACCTGGGGTTTGGTACACCCCGGGCTGGCTGGTGTTCTCGGCGTTCCAACAGAGAGAGGCTGCCATTGTGGTGGAAGGAATTCATCAGCGCTGCAGGCTTCTGCTGTTTTTGGCTGCCTTCCTTCTACCATGAATGGAGCCTTCTCACTGGAGCGGCTGTTGCACCGGGACCCTAACACCCCACCTTACTAAAAGAGGGACTTTTCCACCATCTGCTGGGGTGCCTCAGGGAGAAACCCCAGGATTCCCAAGCCTGCCTTCCTCTGCCCCACTGGGAGTCGGGCTGCGGTCACCCTGCCCCTGCTGTTGCTTTAACCCTTTGCTACTCTGTAGCCCCGCACACCCGGCCTGCTGAGACCTCCGGGGGTTCCCGCTGCAGCTCCAAAGTTTGATACACCTCATCTGCCACTCGGGATTTGTGCTCATCCCTGCTGTTCCAGCCTGCTGCTCTCGAGGTTCCGGCCGGACACTGGGATCGGCTGCCCAGGGGGTCTGTGAAACTTTTCTTCTATCCCTCCCTGTCTCGGCCAAGCCGCCATTACCGCGTGCTCCCCGAGCTTGCTCCGTAGCGCCCCCTGCAGCCACGGAGCAACCATCGCTGTTCTGTTTGCCTTGTTATACATGCACATATATATATATATATATTAGTAAAGACCTGTTATTCCTATTCCTCATATCTTTGCCTGAAAGCCCCTTAATTTCAAAATTATAATAATTCAGAGGGAAGGGGGTTGCATTTTTCATTTCAAGGGAGGCTCCTGCCTTCCTTGGCAGACACCTGTCTTTCAAACCAAGACAAAAGTCTAAAAGTGCATGATAAGCATATGTCATTAGTAAAAGGAATAAAAAGTAAAAAAGGCAGCAGTTATAAATATATTTGAATCAGCAATGAAACGTGTAACAACCATGCTGCAATGTAAATGGTCTAAGCACAAGCACCTGCTTATTTTTCAATGAGGAAATTATAGCTGTGAAAAATAAAGCACAGCATTACTTTTCAAGTTCATCTTTTTAATTAAACAAAATCAACATAAAAGCCTTGCACATAATGACTATGAACTGAAGCAAGATTAAATTCCTTCAATTCCTTCAAAGATTTCCACAAGTATTGGATAAATTCTGTGACTTTTTTGGGAGTTGTTTGTTTGTTTGTTTTCTTGTTGTTGAGCCTTATGCTAATTTGTGACAAAATTTAAATCCTTGTTCAGTGCTAACATCTTTTTCAAGTAGCATATTTTCTTCCTAGAGAGAAAATTCCTTGCTCTTTGTTTACGGAACTTAATTTAAGCATCCATACAGGTAACAAAGTCAATATCATACAGTACAGTATGTGTAAATGTCTAGGGAAAGCTGAAGACAAGAGAAGTCTTACTTATATGTTAGATAGTTTCTTTTAAAAAACTTGAACACGAAATAATATGTTTTAAAGTAATTATCTTTAGAATTTACAATTTGAAATTAATCTTGGAATTAAAATAAAATATTCCCAGTACTCTGGATACTTAACAGATATAGCATAAGAGTATATGTAATTTCCCGTTCCTTAAAAAAAAGAGGATTTCCCTCTGATATTTTTGTGCAACAGTTTTCATGTTAAATAAACTGAAAAACATCTCAAAGGGCCAAAATGAATATATTTTTCTTGTTAATATTGAAGAAAATAAGTTGCCATAGATTGGCATTTTGTATTCCTGAGAAGTTTTGAAAGAATTCTGCCTGGTATTGGAATCTGGTCTACTAAAGAATGGTACAGTAAGGAAGTTCCCTTCAACTTCTATAATTTTTGATTAACAGTCTTGAGTTTTTTCTGACTACTAAAATTTTGGGAAATTTGCAAAAGTAGATATGTTAAAGATTGTGAACACAGCATACACACTGATTAATATTATCATCAGGGTTTAGTATGAATACAAAGGTTGTATTTTATTGTTCCTGTGAGAAAACATGCTTGTGATTTCTCATATCAAAATTGAGTGTGGAACATTACAGGACTACTATAACTTTTTATTATAATCAGTCTAATGGAAATACCCGTAGACCAGGAAACTTGATTCACGGCAAAAACATTCAAATCAGTGTGCACTTTATTCTAAGATGTGATTATTATATAAAGAGTAATATGACAACTGTCCTTGGAAATTTGGACATAATGACTTCAGCTCTGTTGAACAAATCCAATGATTTGTTAGGCTTTAATGATTAATTTTTTGGGGGCAATTTGAAATATTTTATGTTCTTCTTTAATAAGCATACTCTGACAGACCCTAATAAGACAGAAGGCAAACAGAAGCTTCAAGTAATCTGTGAGCTTTATTTTGTGCACAGAGACATAGGCATAAAATACTGAAAAAATACATAAATTATTAAATAATTACATAGGAACTTGTGAAAGTTTTGTATTAGAATATTTGTCTCAACAACTTCAGGAATGTTATATTCAATTATCTTGACCAACTCAATGGGGTATAGAAAACTGTCCATCTTAACAGCCATTTGTCTTTTATTGTCTATAAAGGGAACTTCAATCTGCAATGCACTGTAGAGACTGGAATAGAGTCCTGAATCTGTTTGTTTTAATCTGTATCCCCAGATGAAGCCAAAACCACTGCCAGTAAGTCTTTCAGGACAGGCTCTAGACAGATATATACAGAATGTCCCAGCTTTGTAATTCACTTCCAACAACTGATAAAAATCATTTAAAAAGTGTCTGTTTCCTTTCTGCTAAAAAATCAATGTTGCTACGGGAAGAAATTCAACTGTTAATGTAACAGTTTATGTAATTGGACCAAAAATTTGTATCTATAATTATTTTTATGACTTTCTTCCCCAAATATAGAAACTGTGTAACTATCTGAGGATGATATATTATATGGAAATTTAAAGATACCCAGTTTTCTTTTCCTTTCACAGCTTTCAGACTATTGTTACCCTTAGGTTTCCGTGCATAAAAACAGTGTAATAACTTTTGTACTATGTTACTGTTATTTTTCTTTCAGAGTTCTAATTTGATTGCTGTCTTAGGGCATTGGTCGATCAAGGACTCTGTGCTATGTTTCTGATTTTTTATATATATTTATTTTTTTTCTACTTCTGAGGCATTTAAGAAGGTTTTCTTAGCCTTTCAGGTTCATTGAGCTTGTGAAAGTTGCAGCAATGTCAGCTTCCAATCTTACGCCTTGGGAAGCAGAGGGAATTGGAGAGGTCAGGGGCTGCTGGGCAGCAGTCAGCTATTACAGTATAAAAAGTAATAATAGTCATGGCTCAGTAAAGAAGGTAGCAAGAGAACACAGAATTGAACTTAGAGCAGAGCAAAGAAATGCTGACTTTGTAAAAGTAAACAATATATATAAAATACTGAATCTTTCTCAAACTAGTGTAGAGATTAGGTCAGACCTCAACTTATTTACAACAAACCAATCAAATTAACTACATGAGATTATTTCTTTCCTGTACCATTTCAGGATATTAGACCATAGATAGATTTTTCTTTGACTCCCTTTCACTATGTTACCCATACAATGTTATTTAAAAAGCTAAATCATGTGCAGTCTAACAACTGGCCCATTAGTTGGGAGATTGCATTTACTTGGTAATTGTTAACGATTAATGTAATTTTAAAAGTCAGGGGAAAAGTATCAGCAAATATTTTGGGATGAAATTAAACATGTAATCACAGGGAGAAGGCCTGAAAATTAGGAAAAAATATTTAAAAAATATTTTAATTTTTTAGAACGTAGTGGTTTTTATCAAAGATGAACTAGAATTGTCTACTCTGTTATCAATTGTTAGAAATGGTCACAGCATCAAAAAGAGGACAGATCACTTACTAGAAATGCCTACTAGAACACTGTGCAGAGTAGTAGCTTCACCATGTAGCAATCTGACACAGCTCTCAGTTTGACACCCAGTATTGTTTTTTTTACTAGCAAAAATAATTATACCCTTATAAGGAACTATGTCAGTCAGGAACTTAAAATGATACATATTTTCTAATTCTGTTACTTTTAATGTTATTGTGGAAAAAAAAGCAACCCTAACATTTTCAATTCTACTTATAGAAATTATTGCCTGTGATAGATATGAGGTAAATGGAGTACAGTGTACCATAGTCCACTGTGTGAAGATATGGAAACCCTTGACCTAATGGATACAACCTGATGAAGAGATCAGAATTCCAGTTTCTATTCTGTGGCATTACTTGCTCCCAGAATTCTAGAGCAGTATACAAATTTTGACTGAAAGTTAAAAAAAAAAAAGTGAAACGAATTGAAATATTCATGGGATTAATAATGTAAGAATCCCATCTCTACATAAGTTATTTAATTCAGTATAAGCATGTGATAATAGTTATAAGAAATTAATTAATTAATCAATTGCAATGCCTCCTATACAGAATTCTATTGCTGACTTGGCATCTTAACAGTGTAGTTTTGATTCGCTGTGTGATTTGTGCAAATTCTGCCGGGGCAGCTTTTAGTGTTCAGTGCCTTCTGCTGCATAGCATTGGCATTCCAGACATGCTGTTCATGTATGTTTCACAAGTACAAAAGAGGGCATTTTGAGCTGTAAATTGCAATCTAAAGAGTGACCTACTGAGTAAATCACTGTTCTATTATTAGCATCTCTTTTCCTAAGTTTGGGGGCAGTGTTGCCACAGCCACTCTGCTGAGTGCTTGTGTGACATTGCTTCCATTGTGATGATGCTGCACATGGTGTCGGGATGTGACTTACTTTGATATGAATCTGGCAGTAAAGATGATCTTGCTATCTCCTGATTTCCCTTTATCTCTGTCTATTGCTTGCTGCAATCTTCTCTTTGATAAAGTCTTTTTCTATTTGTCAAGGAGTAACAGCTGGCTGTGACAGGCTAGACAGGGAGGAAGACATATATGTTACAATTACTACTGGAAGGCCAGGTGAGAAAATTTCATTTTAGGGGAATGAGAATGGCAGGTGTATCAAAATGGTACAGACTCTGTCTGTAAGAGTGGTAATTTTGGAACTAGTGATTTACTTGTTTGTTTGGACAGATTGTTTTAAGCTGGCAAATTGTAATAAGGGATTTTGTCATCCTTGAAGAAAAGACATTTTAATTTACTCATGCCAGATCTTCCACACAGGTACACTCAAGACATAAGTTCTGAGAGATTCATAAATTTTTTTTTTTTAAATGATAAGAGATGGTCTTTTCTTCTCGAGTAATTTAAATATTTATTATATTGTAATATGAACTTATTATTTTAGGTTATCAAAGATTAAACTGGTGTTTAACAAATGTACCTACTAACACACATACTGGTAATTCTTTTCCATATGGATACCTATTTTAATTGGCTTCCCATTTCTTATTTATATTCACTCATATCTTTAATTGTCTCTGCCTTTGCATTAGTTAACCTGGAAAGAAACTATATTAAACAGAAAAACCTCCAACATCAGATGAACTGCACTGTACACAGCATACTGCCATCTTAAGCAGCTGAATGTTTCTTTTTATTGCAATTTATGTCAATGATAAGTGTGAGTGAACACTTGATTAACAGCATAACAGTCATCATAAAGAACCTTTGGCTCAAAGTGAAGCTAGCAGAAAAAAAAATCTTTGCCCTTACAAGGATGGATTTTGAGGCTGGAGGTGTTGTTTTTATTGAGGCTTTTTTGTTGTTGTTGTTGCTATGGTATTATGGTTAAAAATAAGATTAAAGATTACAAATTGTTATCTTAAAATCTGTGGAATTTATGAACAATTATCCCTTTCCAAAAATACTCTTATTTACAATATCATATCTACATAAGATTTTTTCTGATCAAAATATTGCTTTTTTTTCCATTTACTTCTCCTCAACTACTTTCTGCATTCTGCTTGACATGCTAATATAAAAACTTTTCCCCAGAAGGAATGTGTCTTCTCACTCTGTTGTAACACCCACAGTACCTTGCTTTCAACATTTCACTTTAATATACTTTTTCAGTTCCTCTGAAGCTTCCTGGTTTCATATTTAAAGCTGGAAAAATAATAATTTCTTCTCCATAACAGTCTATAGTTTTTGTGTGGTGGTTTGGTTGGTTTTGTTGTTTTGGGGGTTTTTTCAGTGAATAGGTGAATGGGTCTTCCTTGCAGCTATATCATTGCCAAACATTATTTGCTGTTATATTTATCTTATTTCTAATTCAGTGATCAATGAAAAACAGTCTATTTCAAAATATTTATAGTTTATTTAAGTTTTCCTACCTAATGCTGGCCAAATGTGTATTGTAGTACTGCAATTAAAAACCAAGTCTGTTGGGGAAGATGAAACAGGAAAGCCTTATAAATATGATTGCTTGACAAAAGATTTTGGGAATATGAAAACTACAGGCAACATCGAAATGAAAGCCACTTTTGAAATACCAAGTCTTAGTTACTGAACAACTGGAAAACAATGGTATGGCCGACTGAAGGTAATCCCCTCTTGATTGAACAATACCCTCTGCTTGCAGGCGGGTCCAAGGGTCAGAGCAGACCCTACTAGCTCAGCAGAAGGGGTCCAAAGAGTAGTTTTTAGAAGTTAAGATGTAACACTCTATGGTAATAGAAGAACTCTTATAGGCTGTATGTAAATGCTATAGGATTTGTATCTTGTATTAGATTGGTTAGTGACAATTAGAATATTCAGTACAGAAGATGATTTATTGTATTGTAACCAGGACTTCAGATTCTTCCACTCTTGCTCTTATTCTTACTACTTCTTCCTCACTCTCCTTGCTCTTACACTCTCTCTCTCTCTCTTACCCGCTTACTCTCTTGCTCTCTTGGGCCTGCTCAGAGCTGAATCTGGCAGCTCTGAGCAGTGCCCCTATACCCATGCCCTTTGCAATAAACCGCCTGTGTCCCAAGATCTGCCTATAGAGATCTCTTGTCTCCGACCGTCCGTAACCTACACAAGTCTTTCTATCACTCTGGAGGAAAACAAGCTTCAGCACAATTCTGATAAATGTGCAGATGCGTTTTCTTAACTATAAAGTGTCTAGCTCTCTTTGAAGGGATGAGACACGCAGAGAATTATTTTTTCTCTGGAGTCCTCATTCTGCCTTTTGTCTGAATTATTTTGAGTTTATCCTGCTCATCTGAGAAGTTCAGATACTTAATCAAATTTTGGATGCTTGGTCACACCTTATCTGAACCCCTTGATTTGGAAATCTGACATAAATTTTGTGCCACTTGAGATTCTCACTACGCTTTTGATTTTGGGCACGTCAAGTATGCTTTGCAACATTGTAGAAAGGGTATCAAACACATAGTACAAAAAACCTTAACAGCACTCTTGCAAAGCACAAAGTCATTCCTATCTCCTTTAGCCTTTAGGGAAAACAACAAGGATTTGAAATCAGAGGAGTCAGAGTAATGATGTCATGAAGATGTTTACTGTATGAACATGGTGTAGGAACTTCCACACAGCCTTCATTTCCACTGATGTTTTGTTACATTTTATTGTTGTTTCAGACTCATCTACTCATTTTCTATATTATGTATCGCTCTGATGACTTCCGATGTTTCCTTCCACGCATACAGATTGGAGTGTGAGAGAGGTTGAGGCAAACCTAGATACCTCCCTAAAGAGATTTAGGCTTGAGTATGTAATGGTACACTGGAGCTAGGTATTGCCTAGACGAGAGCCAGAGGGATGACGGATTTCCAGGTTTGACTTGATTCTCCTTTCCCTAACAGTAGACTAACCAATTCCATGCATTTATTTAGTCATTTCTCAGGCAATACATTGCCTGAGATTGCTACCTCCCTGTCTCCCATATGGACATCAAGCTTACATTTGACAGAGAAACAATCCCAATATATGAGAATGAATTTGTCTCTTTGCTTCCTTGTTGGATTACCTTTAAATACACTTTATTCATTATTATTTTGTTCACTGTTCTTCTATGAAGCATCTAACATGATTTGAAGTTCCTTCATTTTACTGCTACAGACAGTACAATTAGGAAAGCACTGGGACATCTCATTACATGAACCACAAAAGAGCATTTAGTCCATTCTTTCTTTGTAGACATGCATTGTTTCTTCTGAAAATAATTCTGAGGAATTAAAAAGGATAGCACAGGGAAGGTGACATCTATAACATTTGATATTTAATTTTCAAATTATTTAAGTCATTAAGGTAATTCCAAAAATTCATTCTGAGTACTCCAAACTTTATTTATGTTTCAAAAATAAATCGACTAGGCCACAGGTGCAAAACCAGACAGGCTTGATAGTAGTGCTCTTCTGTGTCATTAAGACAATGCATAGTCATGTTTTTTAAACATCTATTGATAAAAAACTGTGAGAAAAAGCACAGCAGAAATGGATAAAAATTGATAACTATTTTATTAAGCAATCAAACATGAAAAAGGACAATAAATGAACAACAATTTGATCACATTTTTATTTAAAACTCATTCTATTCTATCTCGTCTTTCTAATACAGAAGGGTTAACTTTATATGACAGGATTATTTTATTCCATAAATCAAAACTGACAGGTACATGGTTTATATGATTTTTGGCCTTGAAAATGTTTTTCATATAATCTTGAAAGTGTTTACTCTTTTTTCTTTATTACTTCTTTCTCTTTCTTCTTTTTGACACTATACTTCTGTATAAGAATATATGAACAACACATATTTTAAACACTTTCATGCCTGTATGACAGTATGAATATTGATTCAGTCTATGCAGTGAAACAAAAACATCATAATTAGTGAGCACAGACTGTTTTATAAAACATAATAGTTAAAAGAAGTGTCACATTTTTCCTTTTTCTGAAATAGCACATTTGAGCTGGTTTTAGCACCTAGATAATCCGTTTCTAAACAAGATTCTCTTGAATAATGTTTTTTCCTATACTATGCAGTATGCTCTCCTTTACTCCTTTTTTTTCCCTCTTTTTTTTCTTTTTTATATTCCTTTCTGTTATCATCATAAACGTTTGGTTCTTTTCTTTATATTTAACTTATTCCTTCTTGTCCTATCTTCTCTCCTTCTAAAATAATGCAATATGGTTTGACTGCTACTCTCCCGCCCTATTATCCTTCTCCTGTCACCTCAGATCTTTGTTTCATCATTCCTTTCTTACCCTTTATACTTCCACTTTCATCTTCTAGTTTCCCTTTTTAAAGGAATATTCTAATACTTTGTACTGTTGCCTGCAATTTTCATTTTTTTCCCCAAATAAAAGGTCTTCACTTTGGCTCTACATTCATTAAAGCCTTCTGTCATTTACCTTCCTCTTCTATTTTGGTTTTATTTTTTCTATTTACTGTCTTCTTATACTCATAAATAATATTTTTAAACATATGTTGATACATTTGCTTTGTTTCTGATCGGGACATCTATGGTGCCATTTATCCAACCTCTTTCAGAGGCTACAATGTAAATACCTACAAACTTTTTGGTCAGTCTACAGATAAAAGCTGAAATTAGGAAGAAATTCTGTGATAGATAAGTCACATACAAACACTCGTAATTATTCTTCCTTTTTTCTAGGACAAAATCTTTCCGTTTAGCCTCTTCTGCTTTCAGAAAAAGGGTATCAGAGATGAAGAGAAATACCCAACACATGCATACTGCATGAATAAATATTTGAGTAAATAAACATTTGAGTGAGTGGGCAGTCCTGCATAAGATTATTTACAATTGAAACCATATCTGTGAAACATTTTACATGAAATTAAGTAGCACTAGCATGAGAATAACCACACAGTGAGGTAGATATTTAGTCTCCTTATTTGCATGTTCTTTTCGTGCCAGATTGTACAGAATAGTCTTGATCCACTGACCTTGGAACTCAATGAGGCTGCTACATTTCTCTAGACTGCCTGTATGCATTTTCTTTGTTCCTTTCCTTTCCTTTCCTTTCCTTTCCTTTCCTTTCCTTTTTTCTTTTCTTTCCTTTTCTTTTTTTTCTCTTTTTTCCTTTTTTTCCTTTCTTTCTTTCTTTCTTTCTTTCTTTCTTTCTTTCTTTCTTTCTTTCTTTCTCTCTCTCTTTCTCTCTTTCTTTCTCTCTTTCTTCCTCTCTCTCTTTCTCTTTCTTTCTCTGTCTCTTTCTCTCTTTCTCTCTGTCTTTCTCTCTTTCTTTCTCTTCCTTTCTCTCTTTCTCTCTTTCTTTCTCTTCCTTTCTCTCTTTCTTTCTCTTTTCTCTCTTCCTTTCTCTCTTCCTTCCTTTCTCTCTTCCTTTCTTCCTTTCTTTCTTCCCTTCTTTCTCTCTTCCTTTCTTTCTCTCTTCCTTTCTCTCTTCCTTCCTTTCTCTCTTCCTTCCTTTCTCTCTTCCTTCCTTTCTCTCTTCCTTCCTTTCTCTCTTCCTTCCTTTCTCTCTTCCTTCCTTTCTCTCTTCCTTCCTTTCTCTCTTCCTTCCTTTCTCTCTTCCTTCCTTTCTCTCTTCCTTCCTTTCTCTCTTCCTTCCTTTCTCTCTTCCTTCCTTTCTCTCTTCCTTCCTTTCTCTCTTCCTTTCTTTCTCCCTTCCTTCCTTCCTTCCTCCCTCCCTCCCTCCCTCAAAGGGTGTTAGAGCAAGTTATGATCTGGTATGTTCCTAAGCTGTGCTTGTATTCTCACAGCAAATGACGATGTGGTCACATTATATTCCCTTATCTGGAAATTTAGAAGCACTATCAGCCCCAGTATCAGAGGTATCTTTCATGCAGACTAAAAAGTTTGTTTTGAAATGTAGCAGCCTCATTGAGTTCCAAGGTCAGTGGATCAAGACTATTCTGTACAATCTGGCACGAAAAGAACATGCAAATAAGGAGACTAAATATCTACCTCACTGTGTGGTTATTCTCATGCTAGTGCTACTTAATTTCATGTAAAATGTTTCACAGATATGGTTTCAATTGTAAATAATCTTATGCAGGACTGCCCACTCACTCAAATGTTTATTTACTCAAATATTTATTCATGCAGTATGCATGTGTTGGGTATTTCTCTTCATCTCTGATACCCTTTTTCTGAAAGCAGAAGAGGCTAAACGGAAAGATTTTGTCCTAGAAGCTGGTGTAAAAATAAGAAAGTATTGACTTAGAAAATAGAGTGCTCAACAATTTGTGAGTACCAAGTTCAGAATCCCTGTTGGTTTGTCATACTTCATCCTAGCTACACTAGACAGGTAAAGAGATTGGAAGCCTTGTTTATAGTGTTTTAATGTATCCAGAGTTGTAATGAATATCAGTACTTGTAATGAAATGTAGAAGACCATTAGAAGTATTTTGACTTAATACTGGCCAACAGGCTTTTTTTATAATTTATAATGATGCTGTTGCTAGAGTTTGGATCACTAATGAAACACAGAGTAACTACAACCTTCCAACCATATCAGGAAAAAAAATCCTAAAAATTAGGAGCTGTCAACATTCTAAGGTCACATAAACATTTAAACTCTTCTAGGCCATGTCTCCTTTTGGAAACAGATTGGTTGGAGTCAATTAGTAATGAAAAACGCATTTTTCTTACTATCAACAAAACTTTTGCTTTGCAATTGGCAAATCAGCTGTAAAATAAAACTGACAGGCACTATCCACATTGTATGATACTTTCTGACAGTTTTTCAAGATTATTTAACTTCTCTTGCCATTTACGTGAAAGTTTAAGGAATGGTTATTGGAAAAGCTGCCTGTCTGCTCCTTGCCACAAGAAACCTACATGTACTTATCTGAAAGGGAGAAATTCAGGTAGTACTGAAGACTAAAATTAATGGTTGCAAAGTTTATGCAGGGAATATACAAGAAAGATAAAAGTATGCTATTTTTTGTAATAAATAAAATAATTTAAGAACCCATTTAAAAAAAATGTATGACCTTATCACACTGAGGTGCTGTAAATTTTTACAGAGCGAAAAGAAGCTTATAGCTTCTTTTGACAAGTACATAATAATTCCTCTTTCTAAATTATTTTTTAAAGAAAAGTTTTAAATGGAAAATTTTAAGACCCACCTTTAACAAGATTGCAAATTGCAGATGCTACGAATTTTCTTTTCTTGAAAGAATTCACCTTTTTTCCTCAGCCAACCTGTGCTGAACCTGTCTCTACTAATATAATTCAACTATATTTCTAAAATATAGCTTGAAGGATGATTTGAATACAGGAACTAGGTATAAAGCAGTTTCCCTGAAAAGAAAGGTGATATATTGTCAGAGTATATCTTATAATAGTTCAAGGAAACACTGAGATTCCAGTTTAAATTTGTTAAATGGTTTCTAATGAGTCCATAATGTTATTTCTCATTTACATAAGAAGTCCCACACTAACAAGTTTTAACAGCTCTTACCCCTGAACAAGCCTAAGTGGTAAAGCCAGGGTCATCATCATTTTCCATAAACTAGTCAGATTATGGCATGACTTAACTTTCAAAAATATTTACCTATACATTTTCACACATATGCAAGAAATAAATATATATTCTCTGTTGTATTGTAATGACAAACTATCTTTACTCTGACAAAACCTAACACTGTACTATGATGCACAGTACAAAACAGTATCCACATGAAAACAGGTTTTCTGGAAAAAACATGATCCTGAGGAAATCCTGTGACACATTTTTGTTTTCTTTGTTTAACAAAGTGCAAAATTACTTTCTATTCTTTTCTTCAAAAAAAAAAAGGTAAAGTGAGATTTACCAACCCCCCACAATTACTAATAAAATAAATTTTAACTTTATCACACAGTGTAAAAATCTTTAAAACTCATAAGCTCTGTATTAAATGACATTTCCAAATATCAAGTCTGGTTTTTGTTCTGTATGAATAGGGGTTGGAATTTTTAAAAAATGTATGATGTATGTGGTATTGACACCAAAGAAATATGGTTTTGATGACTAGAATAGTATTAAAACATGGTTACATGTTAATTAGTGTAGAAGAATATGAAGGAAATAGTGCCAAGAAAAGAGGTTTTTTTGTCAAAATGAGATAAAGTAGAAAAAATTGCAAACAGAGAAAGCCAACATATTCTTACCTACTAGATTGGCAGGTGGGCTGCTTTAGAACATTTTTATGACTCACCACTGTGCAAGTACTACTGCCAAAGGCAGATGGATGAAAATGCCAAGCATATGTGAAGAAGGTCACCAACAACTGTTCTAAGACAAAGGAAATACAACACTCCTTTAAACGTATTTATGGAACTCTGTGTTACACCTACAAGAAGTTGGCTTCTTAAGATGGCCAGGAAGCAAAACCTAGGAGCAAGAAGATGCTTTTTGGCATGAAGTTAATTAATTGGCTAGTCTACTATAAACTGTAATCTCCAATACCAGCAGATGGATGTATTCCTTAGCATGTAGTGTAACCCATTGTACATATACAAAATCTGGTCAGGGAGCCCTAAAGTTCCTGTTCAGCTCCAGTACTTGGGTTTCTATGGTGTGAGCCAATATGTGGAGCTGGTATATGGGGCACACATGCTCCTGGGTTTTCGCTGATTCTGGTTATAACATAGTTCCTCTACCTATGCCTGGGGCACCAGGCACGCTTCAAAGTATATTGGTTTAGACATATCTGTGGGACCACTGTTGCTAAGCTCTTAATTTTTTATTCCAGTCATAGGAATAGCCTTGACATGGGTTTGAGAAATTCTTTAATGGGATACAAAGTTGCCTTATAACCAGAATATTGTCTTTTAGTAGGTGGTTGTAGTTTATTTGGTAGTTTGGTTAGAATGAGACTGGGGAAGTCTGCCACTGAACTGGGGGATGTGTTTGTTTATGTTACAAGTTTGCATTAATTACTATATTTGCCATTGAGACAAATTCTGCCAATGACAGGCTGGAGTTTCTCTGTGACATGAAACAATGAGGTTTGGCAGAGAGATTGTGCTACAGTGCCCTAACCCACAAAATTATCAGAATTGCTAAATTTAAACTGGGGGGAGAGGGAAATCTCAAAGGAGTTTTCCTTGTAGCATCAGTTTTCTAACTGGTTGTGATGAAACTTCAATAAGAGATCTTCGTACTATTCTCAACTCAGTGTGTCAACACGCAGAAGCATTTTTCGACTGCAAAACCAACATATTTTTCCAGAATAGATTTAATGTATCTATCAGGTGTCTTCACTTGTGCAAGCATTTTATGTAAAACCAGAACGTTGTAAAAGACTGAGAAAGGGCATTGCTTAAGGATGAAATTGCTGTGTACTTCGGGATTTGCTAGGAGAGGCAATCGCAAAGACCACTGTCTACTTTATGTTTTCTATTATAAAAGGAATAAGTGTCAGAATGATGCATTCTAATCCAAAGCATCCTGCATTCACAAGATTTTACATTGATGCTGCAATTTTCCATATGATTTTGAGGCAGAAGAAAGTGATGAATGTTCCCTAATAATTTTTAGTCTCATAATACAATTTTATTATTCATTACAATGTTTCATAATAAATTTATGCAGTGCCCCAAAGGAGTCATTGTCACTTCAAGCAAAGTAGTAGCTCTTACCAAACCTTCCTAAGACACCTTATAAAATTAAGTTCCTTGAGGCAACAATTTATAAAAGTGGTTTTTACTGCTAAAAACACTATAAAGCAGAACATAATCAGTAACATGATGAAATAAATGTCTTTTCTTAGTCCAGAACAGTTCTCCATAAAGTATGTGTTGTCAATAATAATTTACTCTTAATAAAAACATTGCTATAAAATCATTCTTTTGAATCTTTATGGCTTCAGACTCCAAACTCATTAATTTTCATATCTAGATAGAGAGGTTTTGGTGTGAGGTCACTAAACCAGCATGCTCAAGGTTGTAATACTGATCATTCAGTGGATAACAATATTTATTTTAAGCTAGTAAGAGACTTTACATCAGGAAAATACATATATATATACACTACTCTCTATTATACACCTACATCTTTTTTTTATTTATTATTTCTCAGTTGTTCTTTAAATGTGAATGTAAATATTGAATTCCTCTCTATTATACACCTACATCTTTTTTTATTTATTATTTCTCCGTTGTTCTTTAAATGTGAATGTAAATATTGAATTCATGCTTGTGTGTTTATTTTTTGATAGCTTGACCATGTGGATTTTGTCTGCCTATTTATATTTTCTTTCTTTCACTTTCTTCTCTTCCCCATAAGATGTCCAGGATTACTTCTCAGAAAGGTAGTAACACCATAAATAAATTTTTGTGTGCAGTGGGATGGAGAACATCTAAGACAGAAAATTACACCAAAAGGTGGATTAAAAGCTGACCTTTGTTGCCTTTTATCTGCTATTTGCTGGAGTTTCTGTAAGACTCTGAATGAGCAGTGCGTGTCAAAACGAGTTCATGCTCACTGAGATGGGCTGTCACTCCTTTGATATTCTCTGAGATTTTTCAAAAACATTTAGAGAGCCCATTTGGGTTATTTGATTAAAAAAAAACAAAACAAAACCACAAAAAACCCCACCCAACTTGAATATTTCAAGAGATGAGCAAGTCTAATGATAGAGTGATGATGAAACCAGGTCTCAAAACTCTGTCTTAAGATTGGAATTCATAGCTGAGCCTTTTTGATTGATAGATATTTGAAATTAAGATTTAAGGTTTAAGATATAAGTTATCTTTAGAACTGAGGAAACTAATAGCACACGAAAGATAAATATTTAGGAGAGTCCTACAATAGCAAAAATTCCATTAAAAACATATGCTTATTATATATATATTAAAAAAATAATGTTGTCAGAATCTTTGGAGATAAAGAAAAGAAATAATAGAGGCTCTAGGCTGAAGATCAGATAAGGAAATATTCAGGAATATTAAAGAGTAAGAAAATAGGAAAAATATTATTCTGTAAAAATATTATTCTGTAAGAAAACATGCTTATGTATGTATCTACGAATTCTGTAAGACTGTGATTCTCACTGCAGAAGAACTTGCAAATCTTTCTATAGGTCAAATGATTTATTAGACGGTTTGTTTCCTGATGTGTAACACTGTTAACAAGGTAATACAAATTATTTACCCAGCCTTGCTCACACCTGCCAAACAAACAACATGAATTTGCTAATGCTTTCAAAAAAAGTAGTGTTTCAGGCTAAATTTAGAATCGAAAACTATATTTTTTTTTAAAAATGTAGTTCAACTTGAGTTTCTTGTATCTCATAGGTCTCTAGTTCTCTTTATTTAAATCAACAGTGTCATGAGGGAGCTCCTTTTGGACATTTATAAAAATGTGTTGAACCTGGTGTGGCTGAATATTGTGACACACACATCATGTTTACACATTCAGAAGTTAACACTTTTGTAATTAGTTTGACTGAATGGATTCAATGTGGTAGACTTCCTCTTCCCTCCTCCCGCCCCCAGAAAGTGAAAAGGTGTCAACCTTTTTCTTTTCAACTAAGCTGATACTGCCATGAAAAAATTTATTCTCAGAGCCTGTCTACTTCTAGTTCTAACCATTAAGTACCAATGCACTTAATGCAGGTCTTTTTCCAAGTGGGTGTGTGTGTAAAGCTTAATTCTGCATACAGGGAATGAGAAAATATCCAGTCTGACTTCCAGCTTTGGATACTGCAAAGAAAGAATGTTAAAAGAGATGAAGGGAGAGAAGGAGACATTTGAAATCTCTTCTAGAGTCAAATGCTTTATTTATGGTCAGATTTCAGGGGCTGGAACTTCTTCCTGGATTTAGTACTAAAGCCATATAGGTCATGCATAACTTCTCTTTACTTTTCTCTGCTTCAGGACTCACTGAAGGGAAGAATGGAGCCTTGCTCTCCTACATACTAGAGAAGTATTTTAATCATTAAAAAGAAAACTAAGCTCAAGAACAAGAAAATAAGATAATTTTCAGTGGAAAGAAGAACCCTCTTCTTTTGTTTGATTTAGAACTAATGGCTGTTTTTCGGGGCACTGTATCTCAAGTAGAGCATCTCCAAGTAAATAACACATGTGGAGACTTGAAGGAAAATTTCTCCATATTTCCCCGGTTTCTATCTTTGAATGGAACCTCAACAAGAATTCTGGCTGTTGGCAGCTGTTGCTAACTATCTTGTTGTTCCTGGTTGCCATTTGAAGTTTGTGTCCCTATGTGCTTTATAACAGAAGTCTAAGTTCTAATACTGGATTCCAGATTCTAGCCTGGGGAAAAGAATACTCCCGAATTCATCATTACTTGCATACCTATACATTGCCTAACACCTATACCATTCTAACATCACCTGACACCCTAACATCAGTGGGAACCAAATCTGTTGGTAGAGTTGAAAATCTCACCCAGTTTTTGTATTCAGTAAAGTGATTCTTGTCATTGATGCTTAAAACTTGTAGCTGTTCTCCACTACACTTCAATGATCCTGTCCCACTATATAAATATATATATATATAATACATAATATTTTATTGTCTGGTTTAACGATATATAATGCAATGGTGAATTGCCACTACATTGGAAATATTTTTCCCCATTAGTACATGCATGATTTACTTAAAATAGGTGGTCACAGGTGGGCATTTGCATTGTTTTTTTTAAAGTAACAAAGCTGTATAGAATCTCAAGTTTGACCCGGACATGAAAAGATAATGGTAAAAAAATGTAAACTTTGAGAGTCACAGAGCCATTAAATTACCTTTCTGAATAGGAGCAGATTTTCTTTTAGACTAAGCATTCTGATAGTGTTTGGTGGTCAGAAGAGGGAGCTCTTGAACTATGTCACTTTTCTAATAGATTCTAAAGAGTACACCTTTATTCCTAAAGAGCACACCTTTGTTCCTTGCATTATTAAAATTGAGTTCCCCAATGCTTAAAATATTTTCAAGTAGCCCACTTAGTCAGAATGGTATATCCAAGATGTACAAGTGTCTTTTAAATACATATATAACTATGTGAAAAAAGAGGCAAGAATGGCAAAATCCAAACCCAAAAATTAAAGCAGAAATAGTTTGCATCTCCCATTAAATAAAAGTCACAAAAATGCATACAACTTGCATATAATGAGATGCATATGCATCTCATAAAGCATGCAATGGAAACAAGTATTCTCATATTTTATTACAAGTTTCTGTAAGGCATTTCTAAGGAAGGTTATTGTTTGTTTATAATAATAATTAAAACCCCAAAGCTTATCAAAGACTCTCTGTGTGTTCTCTTCATCAATTAGTCAATAAATAAATCTTGGTCACTTATTTAGATCCAGGCAAAAATTTTCAATATAAATACATTCATAACACAAACTGAATGATATTCTAGTATCATTTCTCAGGAAGATTGTTCAAAGCCGTGTGTAGGAGTTAAGCTAATGCTCCTGACATAGGTAGGTCACACAAGATGGGATTTAATTTACCTCTCCTGGCTACCTGGGAGTTAGGCAGTGTAATGGGACCACTCCTATTAATGAAGGAATGATTTACCCATCCTGACATAGGTCTTCAAGAAAAGAAAAAAACTTTTTCGTGAACTTAATGTTTGAATTCCTTAGACACCTAGCTCTAAATACTTCAGTCTTAGACTGGTAAATTAGGCTGAATACAATGACTTCTTGACACTGACTAGACAGGAACTTGCCCTTATGCTATTCAGGCCATCCACACAGGGCTGTAGTACATTATGAGGCCTGTGAGATACCCATGTTCTTCTGGCAGATGGAGACAGGTCTCATGTCTAGGTCATATCAAATGGCATCAGATGTCCCTGTTACTGAATTGTACACCTGGATTTGTCTATCTGAATCAGGAATAAAGCGTCAGTATAAAGAAATAGTAAGTTTTAAAGGAGGTAGTGACACGTACGATGTACAAGATACCCAAAGCTTAACGGAGAAGGATTCTAGGCCATCTGATCTACTTCTGAAGTTTGCTCTTGCTTTGAGGGAGCATGGGACCTCCAGAGATGCCCTGCCATCTAAATTATTTTATATTTTTATGATCTTGTAAAGACTTTCACAGTTTATTCTGAACCTGTCAGGATACTTGTAGTGTACCTAAATGTCTGCATGTCTTCTCTGATTTTTGTTAGTAGAAACAACGGGTGGGAAGAATATCTGTCCTGTATTTCTAAGTATTCTTGGCTGACAATATGCCAGATGGATATATTTACTCCTTTGTAAGTGCATGAGCACAGAAGGCATGGAGAGGGCTTACTATAACAGCTGATTTCCCAGGTAGTTCAAGTCACTGTGTACTTCTACAAGGATCTATACATTACAGCTCTTCTTGTGCCAGTGTCAGGCTCAGGACCAGACCTCTTCTCAAAGATGTCAGTAAATATTTAATTTATTAGTGGATGTGAAGCAGACATATCTTTTCTTGGAACAAAATGTTTATGAGGACAATCCCCTAAAGGAAAAAAAATACCATAAGTGTATATGATGAAGCAGTCTTTTAAGTCCAACTAGAAATGCTCTCAAGCACCTGTGCAGGAAAACAAGAAGTCAGGCAGATCCAGAATGTCAGGCCACTTTCCTGAACTATTATGCCATTTGTGTTACAGATTATGGCTTGAAATATAGCAATATATACACTATTCTAATAATGGATGATAAATAAACTTCAGAAGGAAATCCTTTTATATAGTTAAATAACATATTCAAAAAAATAACCTGCATAGTTTTAAAATATTAATAGAATTATATTGAAAATACACATTCTGTTATCAGAAAAACTTCCTCAATGAGGTTGCTATCTTGTAGTTTTATCTTTGTAAAAAAAAAAAGTAATTTCTCATAAAAAGGAACATATCTACCTAATCAGTTTTCTGCTAGACTTCATGAAAATCAAAAAACTCTGAAAGCTTTTGTTCCTGGAGCTACCAAATTTTGCAACTGGTGTCCCTCAGCCATTCATATGTGCTAAAATGACATGTATATGTCATTCATTATGATATGACACCACTGGATTAATTAAAGGCACTGGTTACTAGTCAAACATGTTTTTGGAAATTAATGGAATCTGGGAAAAGGAAAGAGCCAAGTTAGCAAATTTGATCAGCGATGTCTCCAGTGACCATGAAGCACAGTGTGAGAACCACTATACTGAACCGCATTAACATTTTTTCTGACCATTTGTTTACACTGTAATGCTATTTCACCTCTCATCTTCTAGTGTTAGAAGGATGAATTGCTTCTTCATTTATCAAACAAAAATCCTTTTACTTACAAAAGTCTACCGGTCCCCTCAAAACTTTAGAAATGCCTTTTATATTTAACGCTCAACTTTTGTGTCAAGTCAAATTGCTCTGATTTTATTCTTCAGTAGTTACATTCTGATATATACATATTTTAAAAATGTAAAACCCCCACCCCCAAATCAAAATAATTCCTATCATACATTTCTAGTGTCTGGAGAAATTATTCTGAAAAGTACTGTGTGTGTCATCCCCTTATCTATTTTATTTTTGATTTTCTTAACATAAAAAACTTCACCAAACCCAGTTCATTTTTATAAATACTTCTCCAAAACATATTAGCCCTCTTTCTCTCTCTTCCTCTTGTACAAAATCCTCATTATTTGCCACAGATGTGGAATCTAACAGATTAATTAGAAAAATGCTTTGTTAAAGTGAATTCCTATATGACGCTATGAGTTTTTTACTGTTTGTACTAAGGGATGGTGAGTCTGGTAAGTCACTGTGAGCAATCTTGAAGGAGGTAGAGCACTTCAAGAAATATGTCTGCCTTTTGTAATTAACTGCTACTGTGCAGTAGTAGAGGTGATTGGTAAAACTCACCCACCTAGCTAGATAAAATAAGCTCTGTAAAATTGTGAGGTGGACGTCTGTCAAACCACAAGTACATATTAAAGACAAGTTTTAAGGCAATTAAAGCTTCACATTTATTTTTTATTAGTTTAGCATGCTTAAGGAAGCTGAAACAATTAAGAACATTATTCATATTTTTATTTTGATTTTGCAATATTTAACGGAATCCACAATCCACATAATAGAATTTAGAGTGTCAACTAGAAATCACAATGACTTTATGGAGTAATAGAAACAAATAGATTGATTATTCAGATTTTGTGTTTGTCTGTGTTTGTGCCTTACAGGCCCTAGTAGAATACATGGTTTATTAAAAACCCTTTTCCTAAAGTCTTCACCAAGCTAAAGATTTTCCTTAATATCATTATTTCTATAAAAGGATTTATCCATAGAAGACGATGATGAATTCTTCCTCGGCAAGATTGAATATTCAAATTAATTTTCTATTTTGAAAATTATGGTAAAGTTTGAAATTATATAATAAATATGTGTAGTATTGCATTGTAAAAAATCCACAGGCTGCTTGTCATGAGACATCAATGACAGAAAATTTTCTTACAATAAAAATTAGCCCATATAGCATAAACTTTTAAATGATTTTGATCTAGCAGGGTATTTATATCTAAAGCAGGAGAAAAAAACTATATCCAGAAATTATACATAAATAGAAGAAGGAACATAAAAAAAAAGTTTTAAACTACTTTACACATTCCAAATAGAGCTGAAAAGAAAAAGCTATTAGAGTTTCAACATTTTGACATGTAAGGCCTTCATAATCAAGAGAGCACTATAATAAACTCCGTTCATATTAATTTCCAAAGAGAAACAGTATAATCACTCATACTCAGATAAGGTGGTATTCTCAGACACTTCCTTATTTTCTTCTACTCATCAGGGAAGTCTCCTTTTTTTGTGTGAAATTGAAATGACAAAGAGCCATTAGACTAATCATACTCACAGAAGAAGAGCTCTTGGCATGTTTAGTTAATCACAATTTCAGAGCAATCATAACAAAAAAGTATAGACTGAAAGATCAAAGGGAAAATTATCTCTCTTTTTGACTAAGTCATTGAACTTGTTTCAAGAACCCTGTTCATTTTCTGTGGGTGGGACCCTCCTGGCAGATTTGCCCCATCCCTTATCAACTGAGGAATTTCTCCACGACATCCATGCTGTCTTAACAGTTGGATTATACATCTCTACAGCAGATGTCTGAAAGAAAAATGTGGTTTTCTATCAGAATCTGAGCATTTTTATACCTAGCAGTGGTTACTGGAGGATTTTTTCTCCCAGCAAATGTAAGATTTAGCATGGTCATCACTGATTTTACAGAGCAACCCCTGACTTTCCTTTGCTTATTGAAAACTTTGTTTTACAAAGGTCATTATATTTTAAGCTAGGGGAAAAGAAAATACACCAAAATTAAGTGTAATAGTTACTGCATACAGCATTCTAGTACATCCTGAAACATCTCAATCTTATTATCCAATCACTTGTTTTTAATAGGTATACAATCCTTCTCATGCAGCAAGGTTTGGATGGTATAATGGTACAGTGGCCCTTGAATGTAAAGCAAGAGAGTTTTGAATCACCAGCACTGCTCAAAGGAAATTGCTTCTTATCTCTGCATACTTTTTCTTATATAACGAGACCAATTATACTAAAACAAATTCACATTTATATGAAACTTCTTTCAAACCAGACAGACTTGTAAAAAAGGTTTAAAAAAGACTAAAAAAAAGATTTTAAAAAAGATAAAAAACCAAATAAGATTTAAAAAAAACCCAAAACCAAAAAAACCAGATAGGCTTGTAAAAAAGTAGAAGTTTAAATAATTTGTTCTTTTTTCAGTTATGTATACAGCCACTAGTTCAAGTAGGTTTCACTACATTAGAAGTTCACAAAAACATGTATGTTCAAGGCATATTTCATAACTGTCTTTATATGCTACTAAGCAGATATTTATGTGTGAAACAACTGAAATTTAATTATGAGTACCAATTGCTTTATTTAAAGAATTGTTTTCATCATCCTCCTGAATAACATTGTGTCCATTTTTCTGTATAGTATGATACTACTGCAAGCTGTTCTTCGTTTGTCACATACATTAAGCAAGATTAAGTCTTCTCTAGGAATTGGTGCAAGCACCATGCACAAAACCTAGAGTACAGCAGGAAATTATATCAATGCATTTTATACAGATAAACTGACCTCTTCACCAAAACCAGCGCCTTCCTTGGAATATTGTTGGAAATTCCAATGGCATAAATATAATTTTTTCATGTAATATGCAACTTAGTATTGAATCTTTAAGACATTTCAATAGTTTTTACTGTAATAATATGTACTTTATACATATTTTAATCACTAAGTAGTTTGAAATGTTTTAATTAAGTCTACAAAAGAGTCAGTACAATCCCACACTTTAACTCTTTCCCTGCTTCCATTAGCTCATTTTTTATCTTATTTTGCCTGCCTGCCTTCTCATCCTCAAGAGAGGCATAATTTTTTATACTATAGTTCACTACAATTGTTGCTTTAGGGAGATGGAAGAGTCTGGAAAAAGAAATTTCACAAGTGAAAGAAAAATCAAGCTTTCGGACCCCAATTTTATTTAGGTGCCAGCTAAAGTTATAACTGCTCAGTTTTATGACATTTGTTAAGTATTTTCAGAAGCAGGGATTCAGTCTTATGAGGGATGTTGTTGATAGAAATTTAGGCACAGAAGAGATGAGAAGGCATTAAACAGACAGGGCAGTGAAAGCCAATGTATGCAAATAGCTGAAGTTCAAATGTGGTAGACAGTGGCAAAGAACCCTCTTGACAGTGTAAATTCATATGTAATCTAGGAGACAGCAAGCCAAAGCAATAATTCTGTCTTTATGACAAGCTCAAAAAATGTACAATCCCCTGGCAAGTGGCAAAAAGGTCTTTACATGAGGGTTATTTTGCTCTGTTTTTCTACTCAGGACATAAGTAATGGTGCAGGTGGTATGTTCTAGCACTTGTTACAGGTGTGTCTCACTGTTGGTATTCAATCTTGTGTAATCATGCTGGCAATTTTTCTCTCACTGGGGAGTGAGTCCAGACATAAATTTATCCTTCCAGCATCTGATTCAAATAGCCTAATATGAAGGTATTTGACACAGTATATAACTATATGTATACTTATATGTGTGTGTAACTATATTGAGTACACATTTAAATACTTGTTTATGGGGGATTCCCTTGAACATGGATAACACTGGTCTGAAATGACTCACATAAGTAATCCCATAAAATTTGTTAGCATTAATAATATCATTAATAGGTTTTATTTAAGTGACTGCAGAAGTGAACTGAAAAAAATGTGAGGTAAGTAACACAATGGCCTTGAATTGGCTGATCTGGAGCTGAAACAAAAAAAAAAAAAAATCCGCAAAGTAAAAAACACAAACCAAAATCTCCACAGGATCAGTCTAAAGAGAGTTTCTCCAGTCTCATCTTACAGCTAGAAAAGATTTTTTTTTATATTTTTGGTCCAATAAAAGTTGGATTTGTGGTAGCTAGTTACCTAAAAGCTGTCTGTTTGAAAAGGTTGGAAAATCTTTGGAGTAGCAATTAAGTGGCTCCCCTGACAAGAGATACCAGGAAAATGGTAATCATAACAAAATATTTAAAATAGAAAGATGAAATTTAAATTTTATTGAGCAAAAGGAAATTTCTTTTATTTGTCTATCATGTCATGGAGTAGATATTTACTGAGTCAGCCCATTAATTATGTTTACCCAGAGATCATTTATGCAGCTGAAGAAATGGCCAGCTGTAATTGGTCCCCCACCTCAGGGGAGCCAGGGACAATTCTTGTTAGGCTGGAATGACACAAATCTGGATCCTGACCAGCTGGAGCAGACTTTCTTCTTCCAATATGCCCATATTTCCCTGCTGAGAAACCTTCTGCCAGAACAGGCCCCTGTCAAAGTTTTCAGTGTGTCTTGTCCATCACTACCATGAATCAACATTTTACTCCATAGCAGTTTTGTAATGAAAATTTGTTATTTGGTTTCATCTTTAATGAAGAGAAATATGCATAATCATTTAAACACAAATTGGATTTAAATTAGTTTGTTTAGAGACCTTCAAAACAAAATTATCTGTTTCTTATAATACTTTCTCTGTTGCATGTGTTAAACAAATACCTTTAAGAGAAACTTCAAGCCACTTTCTCAAAAGGACAAATTCTGGACTTTTTACACATAAAATCTGTTTATGTCAATAGAAAATTTTTATTAAAATATCAAGAGAGAAAAATAATGTAGTAGCTAGTAATAACACAGTCTGAATGTTGTTTTTCACCAAAAAAAACCCAAATTGAATGCAACTGAGTCCCAGTGTCAACACACAGCTTTTCTACCTTGGGTTTCATCTTCAGGATGCAGCTGAAAGCCCAGGTAGGGAGTTTACATGACAAGGTGTGATTGTCTTCACTATTTATTGGCTTCTGAACTAGAGCTGGTGTAAGTCTTTCCTTATTCTGCCTCCTACATCTTTCTAAATTTCCCAAATATCTTCCATTGTAACCTATTGGTCTCTACTAAACAATGGAAAAAATTATGTATTCATCATATAGAGCCTAAGTCTGTTCCTGTTCCAAAGCATCTCCCATCTTTAGGTTTTGAGAACCCCACACAGAGACATATCTTCCACTATACTGCGACTGTTCCAGTCCTCAATACAATTAGATTTACTGTATTTTCATTTTGACTAGCTTTGCAGCCTCTTCTGATTTTTGTTTGCAAATATTTGTGAAAGCGAATGTTTTTTCATGTGAATGTTCAGGCAAATGCTGAACATGTAACTGGGATCATTTAATTACATACATGCATTTCAGGTGGAAAAATGTATTACACAGATAGAACATTGTCTCTTGAATATAGAACACCTGAAAGGAATAGGGTGTTTGCCTTGTGTTTTGTTTTGTTTTGCTTTCTCACAAATTGTTTGTCAAGAAGAGGCAAACATATTTGAAAACAAGAACTTCTGTCAACCAAAACAGGAACAAATTAAATAATCAAATTGTATGAAACTGTATGAGAAAAATTTTTTTCAACTCTACCTAATCCATAATGATGCTGACTTCATGAATAATAAACAAAGATACAAATTAGAGGTCTAAATAAATAAATATTTAGGATGCCATTTTGCCTTGTATAGAAAATTTATCTTTTAAATTATAGTGTATATATCTGTGTGTCCATTTCAAAATAAGTTCAGTGCACAAAAAATTACAGATGTAAACTTATACCTGCAAGTCAGATTTCAGAAGTTTCAGGACAGCCTGAAAAACACCTGTAATAGAAACAACTTGGTAATTGCCTCCCCCCTTTATACTTTACTCTCTTTAGCAAAAAAACAAACAAACAAACAAACAAACTCATCCATTTTAAAGAAAGGTTTGGTAACCTTTAAACTGTCATAGATGTGATTACTTAATTGGACTCCAGATAAATAGCAATGGTGATGAAAAATATTTTTTGAATTTATAAATCAATCAAATTTGAAGGGAACCCAGGAGCCGTCAAGAATTGACGCTCCTGCTCAAAACATGGTTGACACAATTCAGATAGTACTTCAGGGCTTTGTGTAACACTTCTACCTCACTGAGCAACCAAAAGCCTAGGAAGGATGGAGCTTCAAAAGCTGAAGAAATTCCTCAAAATACACGTCTATTTTTCCTTAATATATGTTTTTCATAAGTGTTATGGTTAAATAGTGTCCCAAATACATTTAATTTCAAATAAAAATGTGTCCAATTTTCCAAACAGTATCACAGAATGGATCAGGTTAGAAGGGACCACAGTGGGTCATCAGATCCAACCTCCCTGCTCAAGCAGGGTCATCCTAGAGCATATAGCACAGGATTGCATCGAGATGCTTCTTGAATATCTCCAGTAAGGGAGATGCCACAACTTCTCTGGACAACCTGTTCCAGTGCATGGTCACTCACAAACTAAAGTTCTTCCTCAGATTCAGGTGGAATTTCCTGTGCATTATTTTCTGCCCATTGCCTCCTTGTCTTATTGCTCAGCACCACTGAGAACAGCCTGGTTCCATCCTCTTGACACTCTCCCTTCAGATACTTAGAGACATTGATGAGGTCTTCTCTCAGCTATTTCTTCTCGAGGCTGAACAGGCCCAGCTCCCTCAGCCTTTCCTTGTAAGAGAGATGCTCAAATCCCTTAATCATCTTTGTTGCCCTCTGCTGGACCCGGTCCAGGAGCTCCACGTCTCTCTTGTACCAAGAAAAGCTCCCCTTTAACCAAGGTTAAAGACTTGCCAGTGACTTCTGTAAAACTATAGAAAGTAAAATAGAAAGGTTGTAAAGAATTACCTTATTTCTGAAATGTAGATGTAATGAAGAATGCCTGCTACCCAAGATGGCAAAAAATGAAAGAAGGATAACATAAATACTTAAATACAAATTATACATACTAATATAACCAGAGAAACAACTACTCTGTACTCATCTTTATGGCTGTCATGTAGTTTACTGTTCTTGTATACAGAGCTTCTTTTTTCTCACTTATATCTGTCACTGGTTGATGTGCTCTCTTTAGTGAGAGATATTTTCAGTATATCACTCATTATTATGGTGTGAAAAGTGATTTACTGTGCCTTCAGGAAGGTGGGGAAATCAAAGTAGGTTCACTGAATTCAAACATATGTTTTACTTAAAGGAAACATTTTATGGTACTGTTAAGATTTTGCTTGTTTGTTTTTTATCTTAAATTGTACATTAAGTCTTACGACAAATCCTATCATTTGTTATTTGTGCCAGGTAAGGTAAATACCTTCTGCTCTGCATTACAAGAGCTAGCATCCCACTGTTCTCATCTGTATCCATTAAAAGAACAGGTGCAAGGCATTTGTATACCAGTAAGTCTCCCATGATACCTTCAGTTTGAATGTATGAACTCATGGAAGATTTCCTGAGCTGCAAAAAGCTTTTTGTCAAACGTGTTTTGGCAGGGAGCTAGCATCTTGTCATGTAGCTGTGCCACATCATATTATTCTGCATAATGTAATATTCTAGCAAAAAAAAGTATTTACATTAAATCTTACCTTCCTTCTGAAACTAGACAATGCTAAGAGCATAATCCTTGTTTTGGCCATTGAAAACACCATGTTCCCCAAGTGCATGTTAGTCTGTGCTCAAGGCTGGGTACAGTGCAGCTGTACAACCATTATCAGGTGTCTGAGAAGAGCTGGGTGAGATGAAGCAAACCTGTCTGGCACCTTCCTTGCTTCATGTCAGAGCAGCATTTCTATGCAGGCACTCTGAGTCATAGCTGGAGTTAGGTTGTCATCTTGGCCGTGATCCTGGCCCGGGCCCATGGGCACAGACCTCCCCCCCTGGCCTTGGGTTTGCTTTGTCACTGAAGTCTTGTCTGACCATCAGACACATTGCTCACAATCCCTGTCCCAGCCCTTCTCTCTTGGTTAGATACTGTGGGACTGTGCCTCTTGATGAGTTTCTTCTCTGCTGGTGTCTCTCACTCTTAGCTCCCAGCTTCCTGCTTTATCTCATCATTCCCTGACATTTAAGATCATGCAAAATTCTGTCTTTAAAACCGGAAAAGAAGAATGTTTCAAGATGTCCCAGCTGTGTCCCCTCCCTCCAGGAAAGATAGTTGCGTTGGGCCCAGAGGAATTTAGTGAAACACTTGATGGTTTATTGAGGGCTTGTATAGAGGAAGGTCTTGAGTAATTCCCTTTTTTTTTTGTTTTGGCTTTTTTTCCTTCTTCATTCTCAGGGATTGCAATTCTGTAACTCTTCATGTTTAAAAGTACACAATACCATTAAGAAGGTTATTGAAGTCATTTGGTGTGTTATGAAATGCAATTCTTGGTGTCTAGGTCACAATTAATCCAGTATGTGCATCCTAGTTAAGCAATTCATTGGAGTTCTGGTATTACTAAAAGAGACAGGACATGTAAAACAGATGTTCTGAATAAGTTCTCCCTTAGATAAATTTTGAAGGGGTATATGCCAGTTGTTCCAAACTTCTTTTTGCATCAAAGTTTTCTGGTTTTCCTTTTTAGAAGGTCTTGAACACACACAGCTGTGTTCATGTCAAGGAGAGGAAAGCAGTTTATTCTGTGCAGTTCTGTTACCACTGCAATGCAATAAAGAAGATGCCTTGTTTGATTACTTATATAAAATTGATCAGATCACCGATGTTATGTGGTTGAACTGGCCTGTGCCTATGTTACTGATAGCAGTAATTGTGTCTATCATTGTCTCTCTTAATACTGAAATTTAGGGATAAAATTATAATATTGTTAATACAAAAAGTTAGCATATAAACCCTTTAGATTCATTCTGATTTTGATATAATGTGTCAGTAAAAATAAAATAAGCATTTAATGATTACTCAAAATTGTTTACATTTATGTCAAGTCTGGAATTTACCATGAGTACTTCACAGAAATATACTAGACATAGTTTAATGACACTAGTCAAATTGTCTTAGAAATGCTCTCAACTGGATATATAAGCAAAGACACCTTTGAAAATGTAACACTGTAGCCTATTTATAGGATCAAAGGGCAATTCAGGTGTGAAGGTACCTCAAAAAACCCCTCTTGCTCAAAGTAGGGTCAGCTCTGAGGTCAAGCCAGGTTTTTCAGTGCTCTGACCTGGTGTCTTGAAAGTTTCCAAAGACAGAGACAGTGGAATCTGTCTTGGCAACTTGCTCTGTTGACCAGGTGTCCTCATCGGGAAAAGGCTTCTCTTTGCACCCAGTACCTGTCCTGTTTCAAATTATGCCTGCTGACTGTCATCCACCCACCGTGCTGCATGGCTTAGTGGTGGACTCAGCAGCGATAAGTTAACTTCTGGACTTAATGATATTAAAGGTTTTTTCCAATCTACATGATACTATGATTCTATATCAAAGGACACGGCTCTGTCTCCTTTCTGACTTCCCCACAATAGCAAATATATGCTTTTGTTAGGAGCCCCACAGGCATCTCTTCTCCAGGCTGAACAAGCCCTGGTCCCTAAGGCTCATCTCATAAGGCAAGCGATCCAGTCCTGAGTGCTCTTGTGGCTTATTGATGTTTTTCCTGTTCAGGACACAGTAGTTAGAATCTGTGTAATCAGCTCTGAGCAAAGGTGTGAATAATCACTTCCTTGGACCTGCTGACTGTGTTTCCATTAATGCTGCTGGCTGTTTTTGCTGTCAGGGCACAGTGCTGGCTCATCCTCAGCTCAATGTCCCCCAGGGCCCTCAGGATCTCTTTGCCAGAGCTGCTCCTTAGTCTATCACTGCCCAGTCTATACTGCCAAGAGGTCTTCCCTACATGCAATTTTGCATGAATTTTGCAGAAGGACTCTGCTTTGCCATAGTGAACTTCATGAGGTTTCTCTCAGCCCATTTCCCCAGTCTGTCAACATCCCTCTGGATGGCAGCATCTGCATGACCTCCACTGTATTGACTGGTTCCATCCCCAGACAAATTTATTGTCATCTTCATAAAAATAAATCAGAGCTTTTCTGATCTGAATAGTCTTGTTTACAGAATGGGACTGTTTAGGGAAAAAGAAAGATAACTAAAATATTTAAGATAGTTGATACATTTCTACCCCAAGTATTATTTCTTGACTTGTATCCTGTAAGATAATACACAGACTGTTGCATTATCTGTAGTGATTGGTAAATTAATTTGAAATGAAACTGAAGAAATATGATTTGATACAGCAGAGAAAATTCTGCAAATTTTATACACCAGATTGCTTTGCAAATACATTCCTTACAATCCGCCTTTAGGCAGCTGAAGTTGATAATATTCCTATTAACAGATGCTCTAGGCATAAAGAGACACGAGGTACATACACTTCTCAGAACCAGAAAATCTTTAACGTGGTGTAATCTTTTGTAACATAGTTTTCCACAACCAGAAATAAATGTGATGAAGACTGATGAGATCAGCAATGCCTTATTTTCCAGTTTAGTGGTGATAAGGGGCACATGTTACTTTTTTACCATAAAGGTTTTGTAGTTTTCATGGAAAATTATATGTTTTAGTAGTAATGAATTTGTAGTAGACATGTGACAAGGACGTAATTAATTTGAAAATTACAAATATTAGTGTTTAACACTGTGAGTACTCAATTTTTTACTCAGAAGAAGACCTTCTAGTACACTAAGAACTGTAATAGCCAGAAGGAAACACCACCATACCCCTAAAAAACCCCCAAACAACCCAAAACCAAACAGAAAATCACGAGTTTCCCCCATTTATTGAACTCCACTCCAAGGATTTCACTTTTGGACTTGTGAATCAGAGGTGAGAACTAGACTTCTGCTGATGGTATCTAATGACCTAGTAGAGCTTTGACTTCCTCACTGATGTATGGCAATGAGTCCCTCAGGAAGATTACTACACAGAAAAAAAAGCACTTAAACTGTTATAAATCTATCATTAAAACAGCTATGTCTTGCTGGAAAAACACTGAAGAACAAATATCATTCATTAATGATTGCCTTTGTAAAGTAAATTTTAATATTGCCAAAAGATACCTTCTGCTTTTTCCACCACCCTGCCACCATTCATTTGTAGCAAAAGAATAAAAACTGTAGATGCTTGTTCTGGTTTGGCCAAATTTAGAAATATATCCTCTGAGAGAAGGCACAAACACCCCTCCCCCACCAGGTTCGGGAAAAAATAAATTTTCCTCGAAGGAAAGTGAAGAAGATAAAACTATTTATTTAACAAACACATGGGAAAGGAAAATAATGTTAAATGGTAAAATCTTTCGCTAGGAATTTTTTGTAGAGGAAAATACCTGGCAAAGTATTCAAGTCCTCCCTTTGGTCTCCTTGGAGCTGGGGCTTGGCCCAGGGCCAGGCCCTCTGTGCCTGGTGGAAAGTCCTCCCAATGTGCTCTGATGTTACAGCAATCAAGCAGTCCAGTAGAAAAGGGAGAAAATCCGAAATTCCAGAGAAGGAAAAGTTCAATTCTCAGTCTCTCTCCAGAGAACAAGAAACTGGAAACACTGGCCAAAAGCTGACTGGAAAACAGCAAGCCGAGTGCTTCCTCGCTCCCCTGCCCCAGCTGGGGAAAAAAACCTGCTATCTTTATGTGACCTTGAACAAGCTGCAAACTGCTTTGAGAAAGTTTTGCTCAATTTTTTTCCTTCCCCCTCTCAGGCTCAGTTTAGAGGCATAGAAAGGCCCAAAAATTAATTTCTGGGCATAGGCAGCGATATGGGATACACATCATAAGGTCACCCCAAGACATTGCTCTACAGTGGCTTTGCACAATTAACATTACCTGTGTCTGTGCTTTAGGCCTAGGATAAAGACATTGATGGTGGGAAGGAAATATGGTCACTGTGGTTGTTCAGACTGTCAACAAGAGTTCAATTAGTGTTTAGTAGGGTGTGAATATCCTGCTATTATAAAATGGGCTTTTACTGGTAGCTGCTGTGACTGAGATCTTAAGAGGTCGTGAAGAGTTAATAAGTTTTCATCAATATACATCCCAAACTGGGTCTGAAACAAATGACAATCATAATAAAACTTCTCCAGGGAGCATGAAGAACAACTTAACCTCCTGATATCAATGTATACTTGCTAATTTGTTTTTAAAATAACCTTTTACTTTGAGACATTTGAGGTCAACACCATATCTATTTCTATCCAGAATGCTTAGATGAAGGAAAGGACCTTACTTTGTCTTGTCAAAGGCAAGGCAAGTACAGTTATATATTCAAGAAGGGATATTTTCCATATTAGAAACAGTTCATATCAACAAGACATGAAAAACAGGGAGAAGAAGGAAAAAGTGTTCTTTTTCCTATCTCCTACTGAGCTATTCATTGAAATGGAAGGAGACAGAACACTTTGCTTTTAAGGTTTGGTTTGGTTTGTAGAGTCAAAATTCAATTAAAATTCCAGTTTGCAATTACATTTTTTTTCAATGGACAACTTTTCATATTGAATTAATTCCTTTTCTATAAGTATTATAGGATTTTATTGTATGCATTCTTTTATCTTTTTAATGTAAACTCAAACTTATCTATTTTATGTCACCGATTGTCCAGTTATCACAGGGGTATAAGGGGTGATTCTAAGGTAGTAGGTGGTATATAATAAGTAATTCTTCTCCACTTCTGCACAACTCACTATATTTACAAAATGCACTATGAAGATATTTGACCTATTTTGAAAACGTTTAATATTTCAAAATCACGACAGTGTTATTTCTAAGATTATCAATCTTCATTGTATTCTCACTTTCTTGTCAAACAGTCACATTCAGTGCAAAGATTTGGAACAGTTTCATCTATTTATTCAGCAATTTACGTTCCAGGCTTGTATTATGGTAGACAAGACCGAAATGCCAGAAATTTGACAAGGTATTAATAGTCCGTTTCCTTTTAGCAGGTCGACCTTTTGTTTTGCTACCTTCTAATATGGCCATCCCAGAGGCACACCACATACTTAAGAAATAGTGAGATTGCTTAAATTAATATCAAAAATGACCATTGTCTTCACCTGATGTAAGTCTTTTTGCTTTGTTATGTCATTTGCAAGAAAAATTCAGAAGGAGCAGGAATTACATTTCTTCTTAATGCAACTAAAATTGAAAACCTGGAATAAAAAAACATAGTAAGAAAAAACCCCTCATTTTAGAGGAGTAGAAGCCTATAAAGTAGCAAATTTTGGTAAGCCCATAGCTAAACAGATTCTGGCTTGCATTAAATACATAAAATAATGTAAAATACATACTTCAATAGCTAAAAATACAGTATATGTGGTTTCATCTCAGTGTAGTGAAATCTGTTTTGCTGATCACAATTTATTTGATAGGAGACAAATGACAGTGAAAACTGAGTGGTTATGTCAATATGATCAGTTGTAAAATAAAATGTATTAAGAAAACCCAAGCTGTGCTGTGTTTTTTAAATATCACATTACATTTGCAGATTGATTCAATCTGAAAGCAATGTGTCTCTAAGCAATAGTGTCCTTAGTAATGAAATTGAGTAGATTACCATGGGTATTCTAGAAGGAGGGTTTGCAAAATTCTTTTTATGCATAAAATATATTTACATGAGTAAGTTCCCTCATGAAATAAGAATAAAAAAGAGTCAAATAGTATTGGAATAGAATGGCATCTAAAATATGCTTTCTAGGTGAAGATACAGCTTTAGTAAAGAACATGGTAGAATTTAGGTATTTGTACAGCTTGGGAAGCAAAAATTCTACTCATATTAATCCTATTTCTCAGAATCCGGCAGATAAGAGATAGGAAAGACCTGTTATAATGACTAGAGCAATCTTTTGTAAATGCAGAGTTCTTATCTTCTGCTATGTATGATATGTTTTCTAGCAATTTTTATAGAGCAACTTTAAATCACATGCAAAATTTTCCATTCCTCTCCATAAAATATTTCAGTTTCCCAGGAGGTTTATACAATTTTGATAAGAAAATAAGCCAGGAGGCAAGGAAACTGCTGATCAACAAAAAAGTCCACTGGAGGCACAATTGTGAACTTCTGGGGCACGACCCTGAGCCCTGACTGCAGGGCACCATGAGGTTGCTGTGGCCTACCCTTCATGATTCCCATCCTGTGACACCAGACCTGGGAAGCGGGGCTGCTGCATGCCTGGCTGTCACGGAGATACAAAGTCAAGACCGGGCACCCATCAGGATTTAGGAGCTTGAAGCTCTTCCAGGAGTGTCAATACAGACATGTTAGGCTCCTTTCACAAGACACCTCAAGACTCATAAATGCTGAAGGGTTCTGGGTGGTTAGTATGCCCAAGGAAAAGCCTCTGCAAGACTGATGCCTTTTCCCAGTCTTAAAATCAAGAATCAAACATGGTTAGAAGGGAAAAGGGGATTTTACCTCTGTATTTATTTTAAGGATCCTTAGTGCACTATGTCCAGATGGAATGCACCCCAATGCACACCAAAATGCACACCCCCAAAAAATCTAGTATAACATTATAGGTTTTACTAATTAGCTTACCTATCAAAGATTCCCCAACGAGAGGCTCGAATGAGCCCCCCTCCCCAAGGAACCTTCCCCTGGATGGTTCTATCTTAGTTTACAAAATGTGTTCTGGAGAGGACCTTGGTGTCTCGGGCATTCTAATCCCTAACTAGGAAGCTTCTAAAATGTTGAGTCTCTTAGCTTGACAAATAAGTGTAAAAATGTAGGCAAAAAGCGCTAAGAATACAAAAAGCTATAAAAAGGTATATAAAGGTATATAAAAGAAAAGGCAAAAAATCATCATGGCATCAAGACCATACAGTCATTTGTGAGACAGGATCTCAAGTTGTTCTCTAGGACCCTCCCACAGTCTTTGGTTTTCACTTCTCAATGCCTTAAATTAGAGTTGTGCTTGTTTCACATTTAAAGGCACAAAAATACTAATTGTACAATGATACTGATTTAACCAGACTGTCAGCTGCTTACTTTCCAGAGTGCAGAGTGGTGATTCTGTGATTATATTAGCAATCGATGAAGCATTTGGTTCTAATTCCTTTTTATCACCTACGTGACAGAACATCATTCACAGCAATTTTCTTTATTATCACTGCTTTTTTATGTGGGCTACAGTCCTTTTACATTTTACAGTTTTACCAAATTGCTTTAAAAGCTTGAGTTTATTATGAAAGAAATCACTGAATAGAAATAAAAATTGCAGCAGCTGTGTAACAAAGAAGTTCTTAGAAATCTGTGGACATGAACCAACTGTGCATAATTTTCCAAGGGATTTTAAATTAAGCATATCCGCAGAACTGAATTTTAATTAATAGAGCTGACTATTCACTTCAAAACTTGCACTCACATGATGTGTAGTGAGTACTTGAGGAAAAGTCTACCAACAACCATGACTCTCTCCTCAAAAAAACCCTCTCAGTCTTAATGAAATTAAAGTTTACCAGTGATGAACTATATATTTCTCTGAATTTTGATCAGATAGGCTGATCTAATGGAATCTTCACCTAAGTCAGTGGGATTGACTGGCTAGATGGTGTGAGAAAAATCGAAGTGTGCTCTGTATAATAATGAAAGAACTCTCCCAAGAAATGAAAACTTTAAAATAGCAGTTGTTAACTCAGGTTTAGTGAAAACAAAGCTTAACTGGCACTTCTGTGGAGTTCACCAGGATGTGTGAACTCTGGGACAGGAACTCAAACAGGGACTCTGGGACAGGTCATGGTAATAAAAACAGATCTTAAGACCATCTTTAATTTTTGACAAAAAATAATCCCCTTAAGTGAATTATCCTCTGTGTGTCAAAATAGTAAGATCTTATCATCTTCTGAGTGGACAAATTTCAGTTATTTTGGACTGTGAAAGAATTTCTCAGTAAACCATGGTAAATGGGTCTGTTCAACTACAAAATACCCTAAAAATCCCAGAGAAAACAAAACATGAGCTATTAATATAAAAATATACAAACCTGTATACAGGGTAATTTAATGCAATTTCATGCTTCTTTAAGGTGTTCATTATTTAGTATTTTCAAGGACACTGAATTTTTTCAAGATACAATTAAATGACATTTGGAATGGTGAAATAAGCAACTGATTCCTAACTACACATCACTGACTATTTTTGAAATATGATCCTGCTAACTTTGAAATCAGTAGACAAAATTGTTGAACCTCTGTGGTAATGGCAAGGGATGCTTTTTACAGCCCCTGAAACACATTGAGTTGAGAAAATTCTGTTTCATCCATGATATAGAAAGCTTTGCACTTGTGACTATAAAGGCTCGATCTAATTGCTCATTTATTAAGGGCTTAAAAAGTCAACAGAGTTTTTTTAAAACTTCCTGTAAAGAAATACAACATTTTGAGACAACAGCTCTCTATTCCAGCTCTCAGCATGGCATCTTGCTAGGGAGAGAAATGACAATATTCTGCATAGCCTCATTAAAAAAGAGTGAGAGGGGCTTATTTTTCCCCCTAGTTGTTCCATTTTCTCCCTGGGTTCTGCAGAACTTACTGAAGGAGAGTCCTTAAAATGCCAAGAGCATGTTTTAAATGTTACATACAAATTATTTTTAGGAGTGAGCATCCTTTATAAAATATTGCAATTCATGTATATGCAACATGTTAAGTATACTTCAGAGCTACAAGCTTGATTTACATTTGTAATAGATGATAATTAGTGTGCCAGGAGGAAAATCAAAGGAGAGATGATGATGTGATGAGGAACTTGATTAGCGATAACTCTGAAGAGGGTGAGACATGAGAGCCAAGAGACACATCATCTTGCACTTTTCTTTTATTGGACAAGGAGAGGAATATTGTTACCAAGGCTGAGGAAAGGGCTGAGGTATTTAATGCCTTCTTTGACTTAGTCTTTAAGAGAAATACCAGTTATCCACAGGCCTGAAGCACCCCCCTGATCTGATAGGCAGGGACAGGGAGCAGAATAGACCCCCTGTACACAGGAGGAAGCAGTCAGTGACCTTCCACTTAGATTGTCAGGGGGTTGGAATGGTCTGTGGGGCTGAGTGGAATCCACCCAAGGATACTGAGGGAGTCAGCAGAAGAGCTCACTAAGACATTATTTATTATCAGTCCTGGTTAACTGGGAAGGTTCCAGATGACTGGAAGTTGGTTCCGGGGAACTACAGGTTTATCAGCCTGACCTCAATACTGTGAAGGGCTATGGAACAGATTACCTTGAATACAATCCCATGGCACCTACAGGACAACCAGGGGACCAAGTCCAGCCAACACTGATTTAGGAAAGGCAGATCCTGCTTGAACAGCCTGATCTACTTTTATGACCTGGTGACCCACCTAGTGGATAAGGGAAAGGTTGCGGATGTCTGTCTATCTGTTGTGTTGTCCAGTCTATCTGGACTTCAGTAAAGCCTTTGATACTGTCTCCCACAGCATTTTCCTGGAAAAGCTGGAAGTCCATGGCTTGGACAGGTGCTCTCTTCACTGGGTTAAAAACTGGCTGGACAGCCAAAGAATTGTGGTGAATAGTTCTACATCCAGATGGTGGAGGGTCACTGCTGAGATTCCCCAATACTGAGGTTCAGCATTGGAGCCACTCCTGTTTAATACCTTTAGCAATGATCTGGAAGAGGGGATGGAGTGCACTCTCAGTAAATTCACAGAAGACACCAGATTGGGTGGGAATGTTCTACTGAAAGGTAGGAAGGCTCTGCAGAGATATCTGGACAGGCTGGATCAGTGGGCTGAAGCCAAGGGTGTGAGGTTCAATAAGGCAAAGTACTAACTCAGCACTTGTGTCACAACAATTCCAGGCAGCACTACAGGCTGAGGGAAGAGTGCTTGGAAATATGCCCAGCAGAAAAGGACTTGGGGATTCTGATTGACAGCCAGCTGAACATGAGCCATCAGTGTGCCCAGGTGGCCAAGAAGTCCGATGGCATCTGGCCTGTACCAGCAACAGTGTGGCCAGCAGGACCGGGGCAGTGATCATCCCCCTGTATTTTGCACCTGTGAAACCACACCTAGAGTGTGCAGTTCTGGGTCTTTTCAAATCTTGATGCTTCTATTATTCCCTTTCCCTTCTCCTTCTTTTCCCCTTCCCATCCCATTCCCTCCCTTCTTCTTCCCTTCCCTTTCCCTTCTTTCTTTCTTTCTTTCTTCTTTTTTACATGTTTCCTTAATTTTCCCTTTTCCTTGCTTAGTGCATTTTAAAAGTATCTGACTGTCTCTGAGTCCAGAAACATAATATTTTCTCTATATTCATAAATTCACATTTTTAATTTGTCTGTAAAGTTAAGAAATTAAAAAAAAAAAAATCAGAAGTTTAAATCCCCTTGCAAAGCGGGATAGGGTTCACATAAGTTTTTCTTCCATGATATTATCATGAATCCCACAGTTGAAAAGTCTCTCCAGATCTGTACAGTTATTAAAACCCCTTTGTCTCAGGGAAAGGTTTTTGGTGAGCTGTGTGGAATCAGATCTCTTGAGGAATATAGAAAATATCTGCATTTGTCCAAAAAAAATGCAGCAAACTATAAAGCATCAGAAAACAGCATAAGCATCTGATTTCATGGTAAAGCCAATATTTATAGAGCTTTTTAATTAAAAGCAAAGTAGATCCCCAAATAATTAAGGCAGTCCTCAGACACATAGCTACACATATGAAATAAAAACAATAATGAAATATTTGGTTAGAGAAATAGAGAATAGTTTAAAATGTATTTACATAAAAATGCAAAAGAGAAATTAACAGAAAGAAAGCAAAGTAGGAATGAAGAAAATGAGAATTTCCTTGTAAAAGGTGAGAAGTTTTGGGAAATGAGAAGGGTAAGTGTTGAGTGCGAGCTAATATTTAGGAAAATTGAAAGAAAATGGGTAGCAAGATGTTCTAAAGCCAGAAAAAAAAAATATTTGGAAAAAAACCCCACCTCACTGGATTTAAGAGTTACGTCAAAAGTAGGAAAAGGCTATATGAATGGAGGTTGGTATTAAAGAAAAATTAACAAGATGGATAGAGAGAAAAGAAGTATGGACAGTAAAAAAAGCAAACATGACAATATGAAATATATGTTGAAAAGGCTCATGACAGAAGTAGTAAAATAATCCATAGTACATCCTTCATTTTCCAAAAATCATTAGGTTTTTCAGCTGACTGGATAAAAATCACAGCAAATGTGAAAATACTCAAAATAATGACGATTTAAGAGTTCCTTTGTGGATTTCTTGACCACTAGAAGAAAAAGAAAAAAAAAATGATGAGAAAGTGATGGACAGCAAAGTGACTTGAGAATGAACGGTGCAAGGGAACTCATAGACCCGTGACTTCAATGGCAGTTTCAAGAAAGATATATGATTTAACCCTGGCGCCTGGAATCAGGGCTAACACTATTAATAAAATAAATGTTGAGAAGGTCTGTGTGAGAAGATCAGACACTTTCTTCTGTACTTTTTGCATACTCATGAACAACTATCATATCTGAATTTGATTAGATAATATCAAATCTATAGGCACCTGGTTGTTGACTAAGTACATTTACTCTAGAAATGACTTCATGACGCTTGGCAGGCAGAAAATCCTATCTTCTGTCTCTGTCTTACTGTGAAAAAGGTTTATTTTTTCTAGTTCTGGTATGCTACTGAATATCTTTACCTGATTTTACTGTCTCTTCCCTGGGGTGATACTGGGATTCTGTGAAGTTGCTGGTTCAGTACTACAAGGCTGTTATGATGCAAAGGTCCAAGTGATCCATGCTCATTTGACTGAGAGTTTTCAGTACTTTGGAACAACAGTCATATTCAGCTTTTAGTGAGCTTTCAAAGTATCTTTGACGCTGAAATCTGAAGAATGAGTGTCACTGAAAAATCAGCACAATATATTTGATTTGATAGTGTAAAACCAAGGCAACAGGGTTTTTTCAGCATGCTTTTAATGTACCTTTCCAATGTCTCTTTAAGAATCAGTTTATCATTAATCTTCTAACTTCTGGCCAAAAAAAAATCGAGAGTTTAGGGTCAAATTATTGTAATGCAGTGAGATACAGGAAATTTATGGGTTTCCTGGCACAGCAACATTTTTTCCTGCCAACACCTGTAAATTTAGGCACCACAGTAAGTACTGTTATGAAAGAGAAAATATGCATCTCTCATCCCAGTATTTGGCTTAACACATTAAAATATAGTATTTTTTGTTTTGTATTATTTTCAATCTTTCATGTATGAAATTATTTGCAATTTAACAATCACAATTTTAGAAGATTTCTCTCCAGAAATTTACAACAGTATACATAAGGCATTACTCTGAAATCTCAATTTCTAATCATTAGAGTAATTTTCTGCACCTACAATAGAAAATAATGCCTGTGTATGGTTTCTGGGTTTTTTTTGTTTGTTTGACATGTTGTTGAGTATTAAATTTTATTGGCAATCAAGACATTGAGCAAACAAAAATAATTAATTTTGCCTATACTCTTCATTGTGCTCCTTATGGTTTTATCTTTGAAATTTTTTTCCTAAGTACTAGAACTCCTAAAAATGCTTTTAATTTTCTTTTGTTTCATGTAATATAATGCTTATTAGAAGTATTTTGCTGCAGCAGAGAACCTTCTTTTTATTTTAAATCATTTTGTGTGGCTTATAAAAAAAAATCCTTTTTCTAACCAGATTACTGATTTTTTGCTTACATGTCCTACACATCAAACAAAAAGTGCTTTTCTTTTTGCATAAACTTTTTCATTAGATGAACATTTCTGAAGATAAAGAGAGAGTTTTGATATCTAATAATTTATATAAAATCTGGAAAATACTAGAATCATATTTTTGAACTAGCATTAACACCCTGTTAACTAAAGCTTTTTCCTGTGTTAAAATATTTTTGACATTTCATATATACACAGTTCCTCTCCTTAAGATACTGTAAATCAATTTTGCTGGAATTTCTTCAGTAAAGGTCATAAATTCTAACACGGTTACATGGATTCTTAACATGTCTATGCTTCACTTAAAGGTATTTTGTTTACCTGATAGAACAGAAAGTTAGGAAGACAAAACCAAAAAAACCCAACAAACCAGGACAACAATACAAGTTGTGATATCCACAGGCACCAGTTCTATTTTAGTGTAGTCTAAGAGCCCAAAACTATCTATTTCATTTTATTTTTAACTGCTATCATCATCAAAATAACCTAAGTGTCTGTATGGGAAGAAGAACTTACAGTCCATCATGTGAGGGAAGAAAATAAAGGAAATAGAATCAATACCATAAAGCAAGTTTTAACACTATGTACACATATTACCCCCCAATTTATGTCCTTTTGCTTTAAAACTTGTCATATGCAAAGGTTAGCAAATACTTACCTGTCTGTTTAGTTTTTCTGAAAATATATGCAAGAAAAAATTGTGTTTCTCACTTCTCTTCCTCCTCATTAATCAGAGAATATATCATGATATGGTTCACTGAAACATTAAATTACTTAATAGCCCTTTACCTTCTGCTATAGGGAGAAGGAAACACTCTTAAAAGCATGAACCTTATTGTCATTAGCATCATTAGCCCTGTAATGTGCCCCAAAATCTTTAAATTCTAGGTACTTTTCTTTTGTTCCTTAGTATATTTTAGAATATAAATTGTTTATTTTGTTGTCTAACTCAATCACCACACATTACTACAGATGTTCAATTTTTCATGTATTTTCAGTTTGTATATGTATTTTATATGTCCTCTCCCTTTTCCTCCTGCCTGTGGTCTCCCTTTTCCTCTCCTTCTCTGCAGCAGCAAAATTCATGGCTATCAGCTCTGCAATCAACTTGTGTGCCTCTTGCTAACAGTATTTATTAACCCTGCTGGTTTTGTCACCACCTTAGCTTGCATGACTGTGTTGTCATGTGTTGAATAAGTGTTCCATAACCTTTGTCAGGTTATGTGATAACATGATAATTACATTAAATAAAGACCTGGTCAGAGTCAGAGAGACAATAAGAGGTAGAGCAACCCCAGTGACTTGCTCAGTGAGTGAACTGAGGGCACTGAGTTGGCTGCTCCTTGGGGCATTCAAGGACTACGACCCAGCCCATGGGAACAAGCTGTCTGTATACTGCCTGCACTAAGGGATGGCAGCAGCCTCCCTTCCACCAGACTGGAGATTCAGAATTTTCCTGGGTCCTGAACATTTTGGAGATGGCAATCTCCAACACCTTTGTCAATCAATAATTGAATTTATTCTGAAGCCGTGTCCATTGTCCCTTAAGAAACACTGTAAATAACTTGCTATCATCTCGTGTCGTTATTTCTTTCACTGTAATGGTTCCCATGCTGTTGAACTATTATTCAACCCAAAATATTCTTTACATCTGCCAAATAGTCTCTTTTACTTCTGTGTTGCAACTGGCCGAGTTGGAGCTCATTTTCCCATCGCAGCCCTCACAGTGCTGTGCTTTGCACCAGTAGCAGGAAAGGTGTTGATAGCACCCCAGTGCTTTGGGTGCTGCTGAGCAGCGCTGGCACAGCATCAGCACTGGCTCTCTAACATTTCCTCCTATCCCCCATGAAGAGGCTAGGGATGGGCAAGATGTTGTGAGGGGACACAACTAGACCAGCTGACCTGAATTAAAAAATTCCGTAATATATGATGTAAGCTGGGATATAAAAGCTAAGGAAAGGAGGAGGAATAGGGTGGGGCATTTGTTATTTACTGTGCTTACCTTCCTGGGCAACTGCTACATGTGCTGAAGCTTGCTGGGAAGTGGCTGAACAGCTCTCACTGATGGGAAGTAGAGAATAAACTGGTTTTTTCTTTTTGATTATACATATGAAAACTTTCCCTCTTTCTGCTTTAGTAAACTGCCTTAGCTCAACCTACAAGTTGTTTTCCATCTTATTTTCTCTCCTCTGTCCCACTGGGAAGGGGAGTGATTGAGCAGCTTGGTGGACACCTGGCAGCCAGCCAAGGTCAACCCACTAACACTTATTCATCTTACGTGTAAAAAACCTATGTATAGTGTCATTTCTCCCCTCCTCTTTTCCTTCTTTTTTCTCTTGTGAAATCAAGCTTTGTGTGCTGAACACTGGATTCTTTCCTGCTTCAGGTTCATTCATCCATGAGTTTTTTTTCTTTTCTTTTTCATATACAGGGAAAAATCCATCAGACTTATATTGGCTGCATCCTAGAAAATGCCTGTGTGGCAGTCTTTGCTAGTCAATAAAAGGACCCCCAAAAGTAATTAATTTTCCATAGAGGAAATGTCAGTGTCTTGCTCATGCCAACACTGCTAATATTAGCTCTCTCTGCTGCACAGTGGATCTGTTGTACATAGCAGCTGGTTCTATCTCTTCTGCAGTTTTATGGTCATGCTCCTGACACTAAGATGTAACTGATATTTAAATTTTATTTCAGTCCAATTTTGGCGTGTTTTTTTTTTTTTTTTTTTTTTGGGGGGGGGGAAGGGGGTTGGTTTGTTTGGGTTTTTTGTTTGTTTTGTTCTGTTTTGAATAGGTATGATGGTCTTTGCACTTCTTTGTTTCCCCATCAGTATGACTCCTTCACTCATTTTATTCCTGC